>NC_050525.1:6433052-6439828 GCF_002922805.2 Oryzias melastigma | reverse complement strand
GCGAGTGTTGGGGGTTGGGTGGATCCCTGAGACTACGGCTAGGTCTGACGTGTCACAGCTCTGCTCTGGTCCTGACAGAAGCTGAGACGTTGTGAAACATTTCCATTTCCGGAGTTTTCTTTTCACCTTATAAGGAAGGCTGCCACCTTCAGCACGCTTCCTTCCCGTGCGCCTCCCTCCTCCGACCGCACACAGACCGCTGCGTCTGATTGGTCAGAAGCTCGGAGCAGACGAGTGTTTCGTGGTTTCTTCGCTTTGTTTGTAACCAGAAAACATCAGAACATTTTTCAGACAAAGTGATGAAACTCAAAAGGAGAAATGAAAGATTTTCTTTCTACGCCGGTGGCTCAACTTCCTGTCAGAGTGCAGCAGCAGACGGCTGGCAGGACTCGCCAAACACTTTATGTTCTCAGAGTGTTTTGGTCATGGGGGTTCCCAGCTCTCCTCCATCCCTCCTTCACCTGCTTCACTCACAAAGATCCACTGGTTCTTACACTGTAGATCCTCCATCTTTCATCCTGCAGTCCAGGGTCTCCTGGATCACTGGATCCTCTGGATCCTCTGGATCCTCTGGAAGTGAGGCTACAGAAACTCTCACCTGTCTGCTGCTTGAGTTCAGATGCCGACAATACAATTTAGAATTTAATTTTATTAAATAGCCCAAATGTCAAAGCCTAGGGGAGTTCTATCCGGCCCTCCAGATCATTTTATTTTATTGTTATTAATGACCCGATGTTATCTTGCGCTTATTTCTAATTTGTATAATTTTGACAAAATATGTTTTTCTGGAGAATAAAATATTAAAAGTTATTTGAGGTTTAAGTTGATTTATTCTGGAATAAAATTCCTGTCTTTTTATTATTCATAATTATGTTTAAAAGTTACAGTTTTAACGTTTTCAAAATTGGCATTCTGCTAGTTTTATGGACTATTTGGGCATTTAATAAGATATTTTAGGCGATTTTTGGAGTTTAGCTAACATTTCAGCTACATGCTATCTGTTTTGGCTAATTTGATCCTTTTTCAGTTTTTTTATGCTATTTTGAAGTTTAGTTATTTTTTTCAGCCAAATGCTAGCAATTTTGGCTAACCTAAGTTTTTATTTATTTATTTTGCTTTTTAGGCTAATTTGTCATTTAAAAAATATCTTAGCTGGCTCTCAGCTTCAGCATTTTCAGCTTTTAGCTTGAATGTTTTTAACTATCAGTTTCAGCATCTTCATCTACCAGCACTACCATCTTCATTGGCCTAATTCAGCTTACAGCATTCACACTAGCATTATCACAGGTAATGTTATATATCTAGTTCATAATTATGTTAAAAAGTTTTGGTTTCAAAGTTTTAATAATGTAGTTTTAGAGTGTTCAATAAATGTTTATCCCGTTCGACCTAAGGTGTGTTTTGGATTTTGGCCCCCTGTGTGATTGAGTTTAACACTGTTCTAACCCAATATCGCAAAAGAATGGTCTCATTGGGCTTCATACCAGTAATTGTACAGAAGCAGAAGGTCGTTCATAAAATATAAACGTGTTCTAGTTCCTAAATCAAACAGACTGAATAAAACCAGTTATCCCTGCACTTAAACTCCTAAAAAAAAACCTGATTCAGGTAAAAAGTAGAAACCTTATGGATAATCGCATGAAGGAGAGATCCTCTCTCAGGACAGACAGGCGATTTACCTGCCTGTCAGCTGTAACTACAGCAGGAGTGTCAAACTCAATCACAAGGGGTCAAAATCTAAAACACACCTTAGAACGTGGGACGAACAGGATAAACATTTATTGAACGCTCTAAAACTACATTTTTGAAACTATAAAACCATATTTTTTTTAACATAATTATGAACTAGATATATAGTAATACCTGCAATAATGCTAGTGTGAATGCTGTAAGATGAATTTGGCCGCTAAAGACGGTAGTGCTGATAGCTGAAGATGCTGAAATTGAAAGCTGAAAACGCTGAAGCTTATAGCCATCTAAAATATTAGCTAAATGCCAAATTAGCCTAAAAAACAACAAAAAAAAGGTTAGCCAAAACAGCTAGCATGAAGCTTAGAAAATAGCTAAACTTCAAATATCCTTAAAAAGTAAAAAAAATGTCTAAATTAGCCAAAACAGATAGCAATATTAGCCTAAAAAAATTAAAAAGAAAAGCCCAAATTAGCCAAAACATATGCTGAAATATTAACTCAACTCCAAAACAACCTAAGAAACAAAAAAAAATTATCCGAAACAGGTAGCATATCAATATTAGCCTAACTCGTAAACAGTCTAAAAAACTGAAACAAGAAAAGCCTAAATTAGCCAAAATATATTAGCTAAACTCCAAAATAGCCTAAAATATCTTATTAAATGCCAAAAAGCTAGTAGAATGCCAATTTTTAAAACTTTAAAACCGTAATATTTTAACATAAATATGAATAATAAAAAGGTAGGAATATTATTCCAGAATAAATTAACTTAAACCTTAAATAACTTTCAATATTTTACTCTCCAAAAGAATATATTTTGTCAAAATGGTACAAATTAGAAATGAGCTCAAGATAACATCGAGTCATTAATAACAATAAACCTGCTGCGTTTGGATCCGGCCGTCTGCTTCTTTCTGACACGTTCCCACTGATCTTTTAATGAGGATTATGTCGGTTTTAGCCAAAATAATGAAAAAAAGGGCACTTCTAAGTTGTGGGTGGGTCTGCCGAGTAAGCCTGCCCTCATTTCCCATCATCCCTTTGATTTAACACTGGAGCTCCAGTGTTTATGTTCTTTGATTTACTGTAGTTTTTACCCGTTAACACGATCAATTCCTGTAGATTTTGAAGGAGAGAAGCGGCGTGAGCTGAATCTACTGGAACTACGTTGTAAAAACTTACAGAATGTTAAAAATGCTGTTTCAGGAGCTTCAGCAGGAGGATCTACCTGCTGATCTCAAACCTGTCGGGATCCAACCAGAAACTCTGAAAGGGAATCGGACACAAACAGAAGTGACGATCATGTGATCGAACATGAGCCTGCCCCCCCACCTCTCTCTCTCCGTGAGGGTGTAGGTCTCTCTCTCTGACATGACTCCGGTCTATATTTAACCCCCCCTCCCTGTGTCGCACATACTCCACATATCGAGGCGGCACAGAGACGATGAGCAGGATGGAGGTAAACTCTGCTGCTTTTCCTTCTGCTGCTCTTCATGTTTGTGTTGTTGTTGACTCGGAGTTTTCCTGCAGGTCTGACTTACCGGTTACATCTACAGTCTGATTCATAAAAGATGCTTTTGCACCCAAACTCTGAAACTCCTCAGAGCTGCAGGCTGCCCTCCGCTGAAGGAGTTCCTCAGGGCTGCAGGGCCCCTTCTGTTTCTTCAGATCTACACTTGATCTTTTTTGGACTCAGATCTGTGTTCTGATCAAACATCTGCGCCTTCAGACGTTAGCGAGAATCGCTTAGCTGAAAAACAAACTCTGATTTCGTCTCACGTTTCCTGTTCCTGCGGTTCTCTCACTGCGCGGTCGGCACTTTCAGTCGGGCCGTCTTTGCATGAGTCCTCACAGGACGACTCATCCTAGTTTGAACCTGTTGGTTCTGCATGTTCAGCCGGTCAGAGGTCCAGCTCTGAAGTGGAGCAGCAAGCCCCGACCATGGTGACACCTCCATCATATTTTATATTTGGTATTCACTTGGTTTCTGCAGATGAATGTAGATGTTTTCTCCTTAAGCCTAATCACTAGATCTCCATCGTTCTCCTGGTCAGTCTTCTCGCCGTCCAGCCTCTTTTTGTCCATAACGACACAGACACGCCCCTCCAGAAACGCTCCTTGCATCCATGACAGAAGAAGCACGTGGGCATATAAAGAAGAAGGATTCCTGCCCGGCTTGAGAGGGTTTTACGTTTTCTATTGTGCTCAGAGGGTTGCTGCAGTTTGGTTGTGTTGTGGTTTCACACGAGGCACTTTCAACACGCTGGTTTGCGTAATGTCACAACTTTGGCGTAATCAGAGCAGAACCGTACCTCGCCAGTCTCCTCTGATCCCATGTGGTAAGGCCCGATGGTTGGCCTCTGCTGGGAGATCTTTACGCTTGAATCAGGCAGGTCCAAGCACAAAGAGTGTCTACAGAAACTTATAGGATCTGTCTAGACCAGAGGTCTTCAACCTGCAGCTCCGGCTCCACATGTGTCTCTTTTATCTCTCCATGGTGGCTCCTTGGTCAAACATAAAATAAGTCATGGAGACTGCTGATCCAGACATGTCGACCGTCAGAGTCAGCAGCTCCTGATAATGGCTGTATAACTAAAACTAACTAAAGAAAACAAATAAACAAAGCCTGAAAACTAAGACTACCAAGGTCCAACCCCAAACTAACATAACAAAACCCAGCAGAGTAAGACTGCTGAGGACAAAGAGGGTAAAAGAACAAAAAAAGAAAAGGAAAATAGCAATTCTTTAAAGTAAGGATTACTAAATTACCATTTAATTTAGATGAGTTAAATTTATAAATTGATGTCTGAGGTTCACATAGATGATAAACTATGTAGGTTTTTACATCCTGTTGACCTGAAGACGTCTTGTTTGTTCAACTCTACCTCCAGAATGAACAGATTTTAAATGAAAAGAAAAACTTTGGTAAAAAGTTTGATCTTTTATGAGTTGAAATCACAAATTATCTTATGCTGCACAATATTTGTTACTAGCTGTCCAGAGTTGCACTGAGATGATCCTGTTTGACACAGAGCGTCTTTATTTTGAAAATAAGTTATTTGAGCTTCTGTCAAACGTAAAAAAAAAAAAAAAAAATCACATTTTGAGAGATGCTATTTTATCTTAATATTTTTGCTTTTGTTTGTGCCCCAAAAAGACATCCAAACCAATTTTTTTTTACAGGATTAATTAATCTGCATATTAAGTCAATTTTTTAAAAAAATATTCCTAAATTGAATTTTGTTTGTATTGTAAAAACACTGTCAGTCAAAAGTTAGCGTACTCACGGGCTACTTTATTAGCCACAGATGTCTATCAGCCAATCAGATGGCAGGAGCTCAATGCATTCAGACATGTTGACATGGTCAAGATGATCTGCTGCGGCTCAAACCGAGCATCAGAATGAGGAAGAAAGGTGATCGTGGTTGTTGGTGTCAGACGGACTGGTCTGAGTGTTTCAGAAACTGATGATCTACTGGGATTTTCACCCACAACCACCTGTGGGGTTTACAGAGAATGGTCAGAAAAAGAGAAAATATCCAGAGAGCAGCAGTTCTGTTGATGTCAGAGGAGAATGACCAGACTGGTTTCAGCAGATAGAGAGACTACAGAAACTCAAATAACCACTGGTTACAAGTGAGATCTGTAGAACATCTGAATGAACATCACATCCAGCCTTGATGCAGATGAACTACAGCAGCAGAAGAACACACCGAGTATCACTGAGGTCAGCTAATAACAGGAGACTGAGACTACAGTTCACACAGACTCACCAAAACTGGACGATAGAAGATGGAAAGATGTTTGCTGGTCTGATGAGTCTCTATTTCTGCTGCTACATTCAGTTGATAGAGTCAGAATTTGATCAACAACATGAAACCATGGATCTATCCCACCTTGTATCAGGGGTTCAGACTGGTGGTGGTGGTAGTGTCATGGTGTGGAGGATATTTTAGGTCTCTCAGTACCAGCTGATCATGGTTCTACCACCACAGTCTACCTGAGTATTGTTCTGACCATGTCCATCCCTTTATGACCACAGTGAACCATCTTCTGATGCTACTTCCAGCAGGATAAGACGCCATGTCATAAAGCTGGAATCTTCTCAGACTGGTTTCTAGAACAATTACTTCACTCTAATGACCTCCACAGTCACCAGAACCCAATAGAACCTTTGGGATGTGGTGGAACAGGAGATCGGCATCATGGATATTCAGCCGACAAATTCACAGCTACTGAGTGATGCTGTCATGTCAATATGGACCAAACTCTCTGAGGAATGTTTCCTTGTGGAATCTATGCAGTTCTGAAGGCAGAATGGGGTCCAATCAGTACTATTAAGGTGTACCTGATAAAGTGGCCAGTGAGTTCATCTAGTAACAAGTGAAGTACAGCTAACATTGAAACAGTAACTCTGTTTTCATGCAAAGTGACGTCCCCATTTTAATTAACAAGCTTTAGGTGAGATGTTTGTGATGACGTCATCGGTTTTAAATGTTCCCAGATTAACAGCTGAAGAGTCTCTGGAGCTCTCAGTGTTTTCTCTGAGGATTCTGTCTTTGTACGTCACAAAACAAGAAAACAAATGTCAGAGAACCTTTCTGAGTTTAGAACAGCTAACTTTCCCTGAGTAAGAGCATCATCATGAACCATTGAAAGAGATATCTATCAATCCATCCATCCATCTTTCAATCCATCCATCATCCATCATCTATTCATCATCCATCCATCTATCAATCCATCTAACCATCATTCATCATCCATTCTTCCATCATTCATCCATTCAAGGCTACTGATGGGCGAAGGCAGGGTACACCCTGGACAGGTCTCCAGTCTGTCACAGGGCCTCAATCACACACATTCACTCTCACATTCACACCTAGGGGCAATTTAGAGTCACCAATTAACCTATGAAGCATGTTTTTGGACGGTGGGAGGAAGCCGGAGTCCCCGGTGAAAACCCACGCATGCACGGGGAGAACATGCCAACTCCACACAGAAAGGTCCCAGCCGGGATTTGAACCGGGGCCTTCTCGCTGTGAGGCGAGAGCGCTAACCACTGCGCCACCGTGCAGCCCTGTGTGA
>NC_050525.1:6417239-6432072 GCF_002922805.2 Oryzias melastigma | reverse complement strand
CCTGTCCGAAACGTCATATCCGGTTAATGGTCACGTGACTCGTTTGTTTTGAAAAAAGTGTTTCCTTTACAGTTTTTCGAAAAACTACTGTTTCGATACGGCCCAAATACCACCTCCTCTAAGCGCAAAAACTTTATTTCGAAAAAGGCGAGTTTTTTCGAAATTGTGGTGTTTCCATTAGGATAATTTAATATCGAAATTCCGTTTTTCGAAATTTCAGAGTTAATGGAAACACGACTAGTTGTGGACCAAACTCTCTGAGGAATGTTTCCTTGTTTAATCTATGCAGTTCTGAAGGCAGAATGGTGTCCAATCAGTACTAGCAAGGTGTACCTGATAAAGTGGCCAGTGAGTTCATCTAGTAACAAGTGAAGTACAGCTAACACAGTAACTCTGTTTTCATGCAAAGTGACGTCACCATCTTAATTAACAAGCTTTAGGTGAGACGTTTGTGATGACGTCATCGGTTTTAAATGTTCCCAGATTAACAGCTGAGGAGTCACTGGAGCTCTCAGTTAGAACAGCTAACTTTCTCTGAGTAAGAGCATCATCATGAACCATTGAAAGAGATATCTATCATCCATCCATCTATCAATCCATCTATCAATGCATCCAACCAGCATCCATCCATCCATCATTCATCCATTCAAGGCTGCTGAAGGGCGAAGGCGGGGTTCACCCTGGACAGGTCTCCAGTCTGTCTCAGGCCTCAATCACACACATCCACTCTCACATTCACACCTAGAGGCAATTTAGAGTCATCAATTAACCTATGAAGCATGTTTTTGGACGGTGGGAGGAAGCCGGAGTCCCCGGTGAAAACCCACGCATGCACGGGGAGAACATGCAAACTCCACACAGAAAGGTCCCAGCCGGGATTCGAACCGGGGCCTTCTCGCTGTGAGGCAAGAGCGCTAACCACTGCACCACCATGCAGCCCTGTGTAAATTGTATTTTTGCTTTTATCATTTATTTTCTGCATTTAATCTGTAACATATTTTACACCTGTGAATCACAAAACATGTTCTTACATTAGTTATTCATTTTCTGCATAAGTTTATGTGGTTATTGATATTAAATAAAACAACAATTAACAACAAAACGACCTAAAGAGCCCAAAGATCCAGATCACTAGAGGAGCTCAGTGAGGAGCTGCAGCTCCCCAACATCTCAAAGAACCATGACAGGACAGGATTCCCTATTCATAGGTTTAATTTTTGTAACGTTTTGGTGTTGTTCTCTCTGTGAAGATCACAGAAAGGAATTGTTAAAATGTGGTTGTGTGTGTCTTTCTGGAAAACCGTGAATGTTTAGGCTGTGATTGTTACACTAGTTCTGTTAGCCTTCAAACCGACCCCCCATCAGAGAAAACAGTTCACACAAGAGAAAGTTTGGGGACTCCTGCTGTAGACGACAGAACTGAAGGCCCCCAGAACCCCCCCCCACACACACACACACACACACACACACACAGAAGCAGGAAGTGGTTTAACGGCTGTTCCTCAGTCTGAAGTCGACTGCCTGCTGTGGAAAGAATGAGAGTTCATTATCAGCTGAATGTCAGCTATGTGAGGCCTTCAGCTGAAGAGAGCTGGGATCAACGCCACGCCCACAGCTGTGAGTGTGTGTGCGTTAGTGCGTTTGTGTGTGATGATCTGTACTTAAATCATAATAAGCCTTCTGATCTTTTCCTTTCACCACACGTCTGTCCGGCTTTCCTCCACAGTCTCTGCTGTTCCGTCCGTCTCCAGACTAACATCTTCCTGTCTGTGGTGTTGGTCTGAAGGCTTTTTAAGCAGACAATGTCGTTTAAACAACAGATTTTATCCTAACTTCTCTATTTCTGCACTAAAACACAGATCATGTAGAAATAAGTCAAAAATTATAAAAGAGTAAAAAGAAATCTTAAAGTAAGTAATTAAATGTTATTAATTTGGTAAGAAAAATTCTCTGACAGAGAATTTCTATTTTAAGAGAAAATCTATTCATGTTTTCTCAAACTTCGCTATTGAAAAGTTTTCTTGATCCCATCATTTTACTTCCAAGACAGAAAATGAGATAATCTTTTTGACACAGTTTTTACTTCTTTTTTTAAGCCCCCCTCCAATGAAAATCATGTTTGAGTTTTTAACATGTCTGTGTGGCACTTTTCTTCTGAAAGAGAGAAAATATAATAAGAAATCATTTCGTGTTTGCATTTCTGAGTATTTTTCCTTTTAAGTCTCTGTCACTCAAAGTCCCAGAGAAAAACCCAGTTTGACTTCCTGAAACGTTCATACCTCACAGTAGCTAGCTAACCTGGATGCAGCTGTAGAGGCCGGAGAAGATAATGTAACGTCCCACTGCTGTGCTGTAAAGGATTGTAATTCAGTGAAGGGTCAGACTGATGTTAGCTTTCATTATTTTACCAAGGAATCTGTGGAAAAAATGATTGGATTTATTGGTTACAGCAACATATATAATTATTTGATTATTTGCAGAAAAAGAGACATTTTTCAACTAGACAGAGTCGCGGGTGATTGTATTGACCGTTCGTATTTTATTTGCGTCCAAGACTGGATTTTTTTTAAGTTGGCCTCAAGTATTTAAAATGAAACTGAAATAAAATCCCATCAGCTGTCACAAATATGTGTGACAGCAGGATGTTACCTGTGTGACTGTAGAACAGGAGTCTGGAACCTTTTACACCAAAAGACCATTTGGTCCAGTTTCTGACAGACCTGAACCAGCGATAGCCATCAAATCCGAATTGATCTTTTGGAAGATACACTTTATTTTTTAGGTGGCCATCTCGCTATTTCTTTAGAAGATGTAGCTTTTAAATATTTACAAGGACTGAATTAAAAAAAGTTAAATAACTACTTAAACATGTTTTATTGTGACAGCAGCAAATACAAGTTCCTTTCAAAATAAAATACACTCTGTGTCAAATAACATCCTCCTGATGCAGCAGCTTTTGAATTAGAAATTCCAGAAAAGCAAGTCTTTCATTTTGAAACAACTAGAAGGCATAAATTAGAATGTGCTAAACTCAACTAACTAATTTAATATTTATCAAAATTGCCCAGCCAGCAAGGCCAAGTGGGTCCCATATGGTTTAAAAGTGAGTAGAGAATGTGGACCCCAATTGGGTTTGTCCAGTTTCTGTGATCGTCCCAGCTGTGTTTGCCCACATTGGATGAAGGGAGCACTCAGTGGGTTGGCTTGATACGCTCCCCGCCTCCCGGTGGACAGTGGAGCAATGGAGCTTTCTACAACAGAGCTCGCTACCACGGAGCTAGCAACCTCGCTACAGCGGAGCTTGCTACAGTGGAACTCGATGGCTAGATACGGGTGAGCTCACTACAACTGAGCTTGCTAGCTCAATACAGCGGAGCTGGCTACAGATAATCTGGCCAACTCAATCTGGCTAACTCGCTATAGCGGAGATGGCTAGCTTGCTACAGCGCAGCTCGCTAGCTCGATACGGCGGAAATGTCTAGCTCAATACAGCGGAGCTTGCTACAGCTAAGCTGGCCAACTCAATACAGTGGAGCTGGCTAATTCGCTACAACAGAGATGGCTAGACCTCTACAGAGGAGCTGGTTAGCTCGCTACAGGGGTTTTGCCTCACTCGATACAGCCGGGCATTCTTGCTCACTATAGCGGAGCTTGCTAGCTTGCTACAATGGAGATCGCAACAGGCTGGCTAATAAAGCAAGCTAACCCACCGAGTGACCACTTAAGTCATTGTGGGCAAACACACGTCAAGACCGCCACAGAAACTATGGAGAAACCCATTTGGGACCCACATTTTCTGCCCACTTCTGCACCATAATGGGCCCACTTGGCTTTGCTGGCCAGGTGTCAACATTTTTCTTGAAGCCAAAGAGCCACAATGGAGGAGGGAAAGAGCTGCATGTGGCTCCAGAGCCTCAGGTTCCAAACCTCTGCTCTATAAACTCACCTGTCTCTCCTCCCACAGGAAGAAGCCCCGCCCCCTCGCTCAGTGTTTGAACTTGCCAAAAAATTCAAGGGCTCTCCAGCTGCTCCAAACATCAACACAGAAAAGGAAGCTGTGAGTTTTATCGGTGCACGTTACTTCTAGCAACAACAGCTAGTGAGGCAAAGAATTGATCCATGCAGTCACTGAAACTCTACTTTTTGTTTTCTACTTTTGTTTTCTGTTTGTCTGGCAGGTGAAGCCAATCAGACGACGACCGCCCCGAACCTTACAGATTCCCAAAGCTTCAGGAGACGAGCAGGTAAACTCTGCTGTGAGGAGAAATCCTTCAAGAGAAGCTGAAATCCCAGAGATCCTCACATCTCAGTGACTGCCTGAATGTTCGGGCCGCTTTGTGTTTAACAGTCACATCTGCTGCAAATTCTTAAAACACTGAAGCCTCAGATCAATTAGAAAAGATTTGTTTTTATTACAGAAGTATGATTTACTAAAAATTGTCCTGAAGTTGAGTCTTGGCATCTAGACTTACTGTCCTCTCTTCTTAACCCTTTAACACCTGAAGCATCGCCTGTGACGCATAAACACAAAATCTTTAACGTAATGTAACTTTTTAACCGTTAAGATAAAAATTCCAGGAGATTCTGAGACGCTTTTCTCCTTCAGAATCTTCTGGAATTATCATGTTGGGACATCTGGATGAATGAGAATATATATTTGCAAGTAATTTAAAATGAAAAATGTGAGATAAATGAATCTGATTGTTCAGATTATCTGAAACAAGTGACTTCATCCAAGTCAGGGGGGTCAAACTCAATCGCACAGGGGGCCAAAATCCAAAACACACCTTAGGTCGCGGATAAACATTTACTGAACACTCTAACACGACATTTTTTAAAACTTTAAAACCATAACTTTTAAACTTAATTATGAACTACATATTTAACATGCAATAATGCTGCAATAAATGCTGTAAGCTGAATTTGGTCGCTGAAGATGCTGAAACTAATAGCTAAAAACGTTTAAGCTGATAGCCAACTAAAATATTAGCTTAATGCCAAATTAGCCTAAAGTACCAAAAAAATAAAAACTTAGGTTAGCCAAAAAATCTAGCATGTAGCTTAAAAAATAGCTAAACTTCCAAATATCCTAAAAAACTGAAAAAAGCCTAAATTAGCCAAAGCAGTTAACATGTAGCTGAAATATTAGCTAGACTCCAAAATACTAAAAAAATCAAAGGTTTTAGAACTTTATAACCATAACTTTTTAACATAATTGTGAACTAGATATATACCATTACCAGTGATAATGCTGGTGTGAATACTAGTTAAAGTTAAATTTGGCTGCTAAAAAGGTTAGTGCTGATAGCTGAAGATGCTGAAATTGATAGCTAAAAACGCTGAAGCTGAAAGTCAGCTAAAACATTAGTTAAATACCAAATTAGCCTAACACCCCCCCCCNNACAGCTAGCATGTAGCTGAAAAAATAGCTAAATTTCAAGATATTCACAAAAACAGAAGAAAGCTTAAATTAGCCAAAACAGTTAGCATGTAAATATTAGCCCAACTCCAAAACAGCCTAAAAAATATATTTAAAAAAAGCCTAATTAGCCAAAATAGCTAGCATGCTGCTAAAATATTTGCTGAACTCCAAAACAACCTAAAAAATCTTAGTAAGCACCAAAATAGTCCAAAAAGTTAGCAGAATGACATTTTTAAAACTTACTTTTTAACAAAATTATGAATAATATAAACAGGCAGGAATATTATTCCAGAATAAATCAACTTAAACCTTAAATAACTTTCAATATTTTAATCTCCATAAAAATATCTTTGTCAAAATTATACAAGTTAGAAATAAGTGCAAGATAACATCGTGTCATTAATAACAATAAAATAAAATGATCTGGAGGGCCACATTAGACACACATGCTCACATCAATAATCAAACCAGAAATCAAAAATCTGACATGTTTGTGTGTCAGCCTCCTCCAGGTCTCACCTCTCCTCTGTCCTCCAAACCAAAGAGGAACTCGGCTTTGATTGAAAAACTGCAGGTAAGTTTGAGTCTGGACTCTGCTGCCCCCTCTGGTGAAACATCAGTATTGCAGCCTAACATTTTCCTTCTCTCTAATTAGGCCAATCTCACTCTCTCTCCGACGGGCCCCCCTCTGAAGAGTCCGGGCGTCCGGGCCACGCCTCTCACCTTCACCCCGCCCTCACCTGGTTCTGCACTGGTGTCCACGGTGTCCCTGGGAAGCCCCACCAGCCCTTTATCCTCGCCGGTGATAGAAGAGGAAGGCCCCGCCTCCTTTGAAGCCCCGCCCTCTGCTGCAGAGGGGACCATCTTGACGAGCATTAACAAGGTGAGGCAAAGTTGATGTCACTTCCTGACCCCCTCATTGGTCCATTTGTGTGATGATGTCATCGTCCTCTCTTTGTAATCACTGCTGTCTAGGCCAGAGCTCGGGTTTCCATCCGCCGCCGACCTCCATCCCGCCGCCACAGGAAGTCCAGCAGTGGAGACGAGGCCTGCACCAACCAAAACACCTCAGACTCACAGCCAAACTCCCGCAGCGAGGAAGAGGAGACGGCAACAGGAGGAGAAGAAAGAGGAGGAGAGGAGGCGTCACAGGAAGATCAGACCAAAAGTCCTCCTCAGGAGGAAGAGAAGATGAGGAGCAGCGTAGAGGAAGGAGCAGAGGAAGGAGCTAAAGAAGAAGCAAAGGAAGGAGCAGAGGAAGGAGCAGAGGAAGAAGAAGAGGAGGGAGAGCCTCCTTCAGGCTCCTCAAAGGAAGAGGAGGAGAAAAGCTCAGAAACCCAGAAAGAAGACTCTGCTGAAAGAGAACCAGGAAACGAGGAAAAAGAAGAATCACAACAGTAAACAACAAACACCACAAACAAAAGAAGAATGTCTGGCCTGAAAAGGAACATTCTAAA
This sequence comes from Oryzias melastigma, assembly GCF_002922805.2. Lineage (NCBI taxonomy): Eukaryota > Metazoa > Chordata > Actinopteri > Beloniformes > Adrianichthyidae > Oryzias > Oryzias melastigma. Next base: position 6,425,193 of record NC_050525.1, on the reverse strand, counting down.
GAAGCTTCAAAGTTCCTCCAGACATTCTGAGCTCAGAGATCTGTGATCTTTGTCCGACCCGATTAAGACTCTGAATGTTCTTTGCTTTGAGCCCCTGGACTGGTGGGAGGAAGTCCTGCAGCTGTGGGGCCTGTGATGCCTTCCAGGTCTACGAGGACTGCAGGAAAGGGCAGGACTCTGTTCAAAGCTTTGGTTCTGGAGCTTCTAGCCTTAGAGCAGAAACACGCTTCAGCCCAGATCTGCTCATCCACTGGAAACAATGACGTTTGCAACTTTTTCTTAAGTTTGATGCTTTCACAGCCATGAGATGATGATGATGATGATGAAGTTGATCTCAGTAGGTATACTGAAAAAGTTTCAGGTTTAAACTGAAGAAAGGTGTCAATCAAAGATGAAAACCTGAACATTTATTTTGAAAATCTGATAATAAATGTTTGTAATAAAAGCAACAGTAGATGCTGTTATTGATAAAAAAAAAACCTTCAAATCGCAACTGTCTTCATGCAGCAGCAGCAGATCTCTTCATTAGCAGCAGATCTCTAACGCAGCAGTTCTTAACATGAACAAGCAGCTCTTTTCTGCATTGAGGTTAAGAGGATTTTCTGAGAGTACTGCACTGTAATCTGCAGAACTCACCTTTGAAAAGATCCATCAGGAGTGGGGGGTTGGTGTGTGTCTGTTGCTGACTAAATAGAAATCCCATTATCCACTTGATCTTCTGATTCACTTTCAGAAGATCAAACTTCTCTTCAGGCCTACGTAGCAGTGAGCACATCCTGGTTGTAGGACGTATGTATGACAGGGGGTGGGGGTTCCAGAAGGTGCATGTAGGGAGATGGACCCCAAAAACCAGCATACCTGCAGGAGCTCTGGCCTTCAGCATAAGGAGACATATGAAGTTGCATGGAGCTGAAAACAATCTTAGTTTGCAGAACAACAGAAATGATCTTAAACGCACCAAAAAACTCTGATGTCTTGGGGTTGCCGGGTTGCTGGAGCCTATTCCTCAATCGCACAAGGGGCCGTAATTCAAAACACGATAAACATTTATTGAACATTCTAAAACAACATTTTTAAAATTTTAAAACCTTAAATTCTGTTGGTGAAATATAAACACAGAGTGTATTTTATTTTGAAAGGAACTTGTATTTGCTGCTGTCACAATAAAACATGTTTAAGTAGTTATTTAACTTTTTTTAATTCAGTCCTTGTAAATATTTAAAAGCTACATCTTCTAAAGAAATAGCGAGATGGCCACCTAAAAAATAAAGTGTATCTTCCAAAAGATCAATTCGGATTTGATGGCTATCGCTGGTTCAGGTCTGTCAGAAACTGGACCAAATGGTCTTTTGGTGTTAAAGGTTCCAGACTCCTGTTCTACAGTCACACAGGTAACATCCTGCTGTCACACATATAGAGAGAGCTCAGGGTCCGAGTTGCTAAGCAACAGCCACAAAAATGGAATGATTTAGAAGTCATTTGTAAGGAACAGTGGATCTGAATTCCTCCTGATCTCAGCCACCAAGGCCTAGTGGGCCCCATATAGTTTAAAAGTAGGCAGATAATGTGAGCTGCAATTGGGTTTGTCCGCAGTTTCCGTGGTGGCTCCAGCTCTGTTTGCCCACATTCTCTTAGGTGGCTATGCTAGCCAGTCGCCCGGTGGACAGCGTAGCGAGTTCTGCTGCCCAGGGTCCGGCAAAGGAAGCAAGTGCTGCTGCCCAGGAGTCAGCAGAGCTAGGAGGGTCGCTGTCCAGGCCTCCAGTCCCATTGAAGCCAATGTGGGCAAACACACGTGATGATGAAGTTATTCAATCTTTCTGGCATCTATTGCTGCCACAAACGATTATTTTAATAGTCAACTAATCACAGATTATTTTTTCCGATTAGTCGACTAATCAGGTCATGCGCAAACTTTTTCCAAAACACACATCGTAACCATCATTAGCTTTAAACTATCTAAGAACTAGATATGTAGCATTACCTGTGGTAATGCTAGTGTGAATGCTGTCAGCTGAATTTGGCCTCTGAAGATGATGAAATTGATACCTAAAACCTTCGAAATTGATAGCTAAAAGTGCTGGAGCTGATAGGCAGCTAAAAATGAGTTAAATGCCAAATTAGCCTTAAAAAACTGAAAAAAGCCTTAATTAGCCAAAACAGCTAGCATGCAGCTGAAATACTAACTAAACTCCAAAATAGCCCAAAAAACAAAAAAAGTCTAAATTAGCCAAAATAGCTAGCATGTAGCTGGAATATTAGCTGGACTCCAATATAGCCTAAAAACAATAAAAGTACAAATTAGTCAAAACAGTTATCATGCAGCTAAAATACTAACTAAACACCAAAATAAAGCCTACATTAGCCAAATTAGCTAGCATGTAGCTGGAATATTAGCTAAACTCCAAAATAGCCTAATAAACCTTCATAAATGCCAAAATAGTCCAAAAAGCTAGGAGAACGCCATTATAACTTTCAACTTTACTACACTCTGACTCCATTTAATATAAAGTAACAACTAATCGACTATTAAATTAGTCGTCAACAATTTAATAGTCAATTAGTCGTCAAGTAGTGGACTAATCGTGGCCGCCCTACTGACATCAGGGATGAAATACTACAAATACATTCATATGCATTCTTTAGTGGATTTCTTGATTTTCTTTGTGATTTTCTGTCTCACTCTTCAAATGAACCATCAGGATGAGTTTTTTTCAACAACATCAATGAACGATTACATATTTATTTCCTCCTCTGTTTTAACAGACAACCATCAGGTAGATCAGCAGACAAATTAGTTCTGACCGAACAAGCCGAGTCCAAATGAGCTCCTTGTTCTTCTTCATCTGTTCCGCTCAGAGGCTCGGCGGGTCAGACCGAAGGTCAAACAGGAAACAATGCCTCCAGTCAGTCATTGTTTCCTGTTTGACCTGCGGGACTAAATCCTCTGAGCGTTTCTAGGAACCAAAACCTGTAGGTTCTGCAGGGACGGCACTCGGGTCAGATCCTTCTGTCTGAAGTTCAGCCGCTTACATAAGCGGCCAGATCTCCGCTTTCAGGGGAACTCAGCTGGACCCGCCCCAGGCGGGGCGGCACCGCCCTGCGGCAGAGCAGCTCATCTCGTTAGGGGGATATTTTTAGGCTCCATCTTGAGTCCAGGATCTAAGAGTGTTAAAGAGTCCTGAGGTCTGCTCTCTGCTCGCAGAATCACGGCCGGTTCAGCCTCCGATCCTTGGGACCTCCATCTGGGTCTGCGTCCGGTCTAGGACAGCAGGTGTCCTGAGAGGACGAGCAGCTGAGGTGGGTCGGAAAGGGCCTGCGGCGGCTGACCCCCCCTCCTCACCAGGTTCTGCACTATGGGGAACCACGGCTCCAACCTGGACGACATCCTTTCTGAGGACATGCACCACTGGTACAACAAGTTCATGCGGGAGTCTCCGTCGGGCCTCATCACCCTGTTCGAGCTGAAGGCCATCCTCAACCTGAGGGGCATCACCGAGGACGCCAACAGCTACGTGGAGCAGGTCTTCTTCACCTTCGACATGGACGGGGTGCGTTCACACACCAGCCTGGTTCTGTTGGACCGGGTCAGAGCGGTGCATTCAGGTGCTGGTTTGATTCGATGCAGAACAAGCCTCACTTGGAGGTTCGTCTGTGATTTTAGAATGAGTCAAAGAGACAAAAAATAGTCAAGTAACTCAGAATCAAAACCTGGAAACTGACAAACAAAAACTTAAATATCATCTCAGTTACATTTGTTTAAAATCCATCAGTTCTGATGCTATTTTTGAAAAAATGAAGCAATCTGATGATAATATTCTGAATTTAATCCTTTGTAACTTCACAAAGATTTTATAACAAAAACTAGATTAATTCATAAGAAAAGTTCAATACAATATGTGAGGAAAACAGCCTGCTGGATAATAATCCCGAAACTATCTGTTCTAAAGGTTATTTTGATTTAATTGAAATTATATTTGCTCAGAGAGTTAGTTTTGTGTTTAGTTCGCTTTCACGTCTTAAACCAGAAAAACTGATTCACATTAGATTAGCAGACCTATAAATAACAATATTTACATATTTTGTGAGCTTCTCACTTTCCAAACCTGATCTTCAGGATCAAAGGGAATCACCTCAAATTAGGAGAACAGGATGTTCTAAAAAAGTGACATCAAAAAGGTTTGACCTGCTGAAACTCAGGAATCCCAGCTGCTTCCAAACGCATCATGGGAAACTCCCAGCTCAGAGGTTCCCGCCCACTGAGACAGTCAAGTGAACTCACCCCTCCCCCGTCACGACAGATTCGGGGTCAAACCTCAAACTGGGGGTGTCTGACTGTCTCACTGAACCACATTTACCCATGATTCCTGCTTTTTCAGCTTATTTCACCTCAAACTTACATCAAATATTCTGTTTGGACCAAGGGAAGTCCATCTGCGTTAACACTGAAGTGAACCACACCAGAGTTCATCTGCAGGGGAACAGAATTCTAAAGGAAATTTTAAATAATTTGGGATTTAGCTAATGTTTTAGCATTATCCTAGCTATTTTGGCTAATTTAGATGTTTCCTTTTTTAGCTAATTTGGAGTTTAGCTAATATTTTAGCATAAAGCTAGCTGTTTCGGCTAATTTATATATGTTTCTAGCTTTTCTTTTCTAATTTGGAGGTTAGCTAATATTGTAGCATTATCCCAGGTGATTTGACAAAATCAGACACTTTTCCAGTTTTTTTTTTTTTTTTTTTTATAATTTGGAATTAAGCACATAATTTTAACATTATCCTCTGTGTTTTAGCTAATTTAGATATGTTTCAATTTTTCTTTAGCTAATCTGGATCTTAGCTAATATTTTAGCATAATGCTATCTGTTTTGGCTAATTTAGATATGTTTCCATTTTTTTCAGCTAATTTGGAGTTTAGCTAATATTTTAACAATGAGCTGACTGTTTTGGCAAAATTACACGTGTTTCCTTTTTTTAATATATATATAATTTGCATTTAGCTAATATTTTAGCAAGCTTTTGGCTGCAGCATTTTCAGCTATTAGAAATAGCATTTTCAACAGCCACATTCAGCTTAAAGGATCCACACCTGCATTATCGCTTTAAAGGCAAAAATAAGAGAATCTTTACAGTAGATTGTCCTTCAGAATCTGCTGGAATTGATCGTGTTAGCAGTTAAAAAATTACAGTATGTTAAAGATTTTGTCTTTTAGCATCACCGGAGATGCCTCAGGTGTTAAAGGGTTAAACCAAAATATGAATCATTTTTGCTCTTTTCAATGTTTTGACTCGTTAAATTCCACAGCCATCTTTAGACATTTATCTGCTCGTGGTCTGAGCTTACCCACTGGATGAAAAACATCCCTGTTGACCTGAAGACGTCTTGTTTGTTCAACTCTACCTCCAGAATGAACAGATTTTATTTGCAAAACTTTGATAAAAAGTTTGATCTTTTATGAGTTAAAATAACATTATCTTATGCTGCACAACATTGGTTACTAGCTGTCCAGAGCTGCACTGAGTCGATCTTTTTTGGCACAAATCCTTTTTTATTTTGTAAATAAATCTTTTTTTTTTTAAATTACATTTTGGAGATGCTTGGTTCTTTTTTGGCTGCACGGTGGCGCAGGTGGTTAGCGCTCTCGCCTCACAGCGAGAAGGCCCCGGTTCGAATCCCGGCTGGGGGATTTGGGACCTTTCTGTGTGGAGTTTGCATGTTCTCCCCGTGCATGCGTGGGTTTTCACCGGGGACTCCGGCTTCCTCCCACCATCCAAAAACATGCTTCATAGGTTAATTGGTGACTCTAAATTCCCCCTAGGTGTGAATGTGAGAGTGAATGTGTGTGTGATTGAGGCCCTGTGACAGACTGGAGACCTGTCCAGGGTGAACCCCGCCTTCGCCCTTCAGTAGCCGGGATAGGCTCCGGCACCCCCGCGACCCCGAAAGGGACAAAGCGGTCAAGAAAATGGATGGATGGATGGTTCTTTTTATATTTTTGCTTTTGTTTGTGCCAAAAAGTAGACATAATTCGTATTTATTATTAAAAAACGAAGGTCGTGAATGGAAATCCAAACTTCTTAAAGGTTAAAGTAAGACTATGCGGTTTCTTACAGGTCTTGATCAGTGGAGCACGAGCCCAAATGGCTCTTGTACTGTTAAAGGTTGCCGACCTGTGTACTAGAGGAAAGGAAACTTACCAGGATCTAAACATCTGGTTGTGCAAAAATATTATTTTCTTTTTACAGAAACATCATGAGCTTCTGCTGATGACTCAACAGCTCCACCAGACATCAAATTCTCATAATTCTAAATTCATCAGTTGTAGATCACTGACTGTATAAAGAACTGGTGACAGCGAATCTGACGTCACCCATAGAAAATGGCTTACTTCCAGCTTCATCCAAATCAAGTCAACTTAGTTCTATTTTTTTTGCAATACGGACGCCGCCAGAAGACGCTAGTAAGCAGTGATTGGTCCGAGTGGATGTTCAAAGCACTAAAAAAAGTGAAGCATTGGATCAATTTACAAAACTTCTGTAGGTTGTTGCATTTAAAATTATTAGTTTTCAATCAATTAAAACTTTGAAATGATAGTTTATTTAACTTAAAAGCTTAATTTTATAAAAAAAAAAAAATCATATTTTTAATGTAACAAATTACACAGCTCTTGTTAATTGATCCAATGTTTCACTTTTTACAGTGTGACAACCACTCTATCCAATCAGGGGTGAGCTTTTTGGAAGGCCACGCCCCTTTCACTGAAGTGGGCTCAGGAAAATCTGTCAATCAAAGGGGGAGGAGTCACTGTTGTACTGCTCCCTGATAGGCTGAGGGCGGGGCCAACCAGAAAGGTGGTTAAAACATCACAATGAGTTGCGTGGGTCTTTTTGGTATATAGAAGAGTGGGCGGAGCTTCTTTGATGTATTCCTTGATAGGTTGATGAAGGCAGCGACCACAAAAAGAGCAACAACAAACACGGGAGAGACACCAAACTAGGGCTGAGTATCGATCATTTCCAGAAATGATTTGATTTGATTCACAAGAGCCTGGATCGATTCAGTTCAGATTATTTTTAGTTCTTTCAATCCACTCAAGTCAATTTCGAGTTTACACAGCTTACACATTTAGACACATTTGTTTAGAAATACATTAATAATCTACTACATGTTTGAATATGTTTCAAGGACTGATTTTGGACACCGAGATGTAGAGTCTGGTTTGAGATGCAGCTCTCACTGCTTTGGTTTTGCTCAGACATCCATGTGCTTAAAATAAAATCTGTGAAGTTCCTTCTGGAGACAGAATCTGACAGGCCGGCGGCTGTGTGTGTGCAGGACGGTTACATAGACTTCGTGGAGTACATCGCCGCCATCAGCCTGCTGCTGAAGGGGGAGATCAACCAGAAGCTGAAGTGGTACTTCAAGCTGTTCGACCAGGACGGCAACGGGAAGATCGACAAGGATGAGCTGGAGACCATCTTCACGGTAAGACTGTCGGAAGAACCTCACCATCAGTCAGATCTGAGATAGGATTGAGATCCAGAAAAGACAAAGAGAGACTTTGATGAGGATCTGGGGAGGAGAGGGAAAGGTTAATGTGGACGGATGAGGTTGAACAGATGATGATGATGAACTTTTTAACACCGGAGCTCCAGAGTTCATGTTCTTTGAGTTACTGTAACTTTTCAACCTTTAACACAATAATTCCAGCAGATTTGAAGCAATCTGCTACCATTATGCTAAAAGATTAGCTAAACTCCAAATTACCCCCAAAAAATCAAAACAAGACTGGAAACATATTCAAACTAGCCAAAAAAGCTAGCATTTTGCTAAAATATTAGCTAAACTCCAAATTACTTAAAAAACAAACAAACAAAAAAACTGGAAACATGTCTACTTTTGCCAAAACAGCTGGCACATTGTTAAAAATTACCTAAACTCCAAATTAGACTAA
>NC_050525.1:6416984-6417199 GCF_002922805.2 Oryzias melastigma | reverse complement strand
ATCTTAATTAGCCAAAACAGCTAGGATAATGCTGAAATATTAGCTAAACTCAGAATTAACTTTAAAAAGCCGGAAACATCTAAATTAGCTAAAACAGCTAGCGTTATGCTAAAATATTAGCTAAACTACAATTTAGCTTAAAAAAAACTGGATATCAATCTAAATTAGTAAAAACAGCTATGATAATGCTTTACATATGAACAAAATGCCAAAAA
>NC_050525.1:6383273-6416978 GCF_002922805.2 Oryzias melastigma | reverse complement strand
ATGATGATGATGAACTTTTTAACACCGGAGCTCCAGAGTTCATGTTCTTTGAGTTACTGTAACTTTTCAACCTTTAACACAATAAATTATGCTAAAATATTAGCTAAACTCCAAATTACTTAAAAAACAAACAAACAAAAAAACGAAAAATGTCCAATTTTGCCAAAACAGCAAGCACGTAGAGTTAAACTGAACCAAAGTGGAACCTCTAATGAGAGGAAGATGTTCAACCAATTTTCAGCATTTTTTTTTTTTCAACAAACCATTTTTGATCTTCTCTGTTTCTGGCGTCCGGACTCATCCGAGTGTCCTGAGCTCTGTGAAGCTCTCCGAGCGGAGCGTCAGTCCTCTCTGCTGCCGGCCCAGCTCGGGCCTGATGCGTTTACAAACACAAGCCGCTCAGCCCTCCCATAATCCCTTTGTTCCTCGTGTGAAAGCCGAGCTCAGAAACAGAGCCAGCACATCTAAAATGGTCTGAGCTGATCAGCCCAGGGGAACTTCAATCCTTGCTAAGCTTGTCCGGTTCTGAGAACATTCCCCTGGAAGGCCCGCCCCCTTTAAACTGAGCTGCTCCACAGCCACAGAGAAGAAGAAAAAGCTCAGAGATCTGCAGAAAACGTTCTGGCAGTCTGGACCTTCAACGGGTCAAAGGCTCAGAGAGGAGCTGGGCCTCCATTTGGGTTTCTCCAGCTTTGCTGCTGCTAATCTGGATCAGAGCAGCCTTTCAGGAGCAGGACGACAGGTCTGTCTGATGCTTGAAACTCCAAACTTCCAGCTTGGACTTGAACCAGCAGCCTGCAGGGAACGCTGCTGGATTATGTCTGAAATTAGACTGGTGTTAATCTGCTGAAGGAGCGAACTGTCCCTGTCCCGGGACGTCACAGAAACTGCTGCAAGAAGGAGGTCATCAAGATGATGAGGTCACTCTGTGAAAAGTGACGCCTTGAGAATGGAGATAGAACGGTTCACAACAACAAATCTGAATATGCTTTCATGGATTTCTATCACATTTCCAGTTAAATAAATATTTCTCACTACAATTTTTAACAATTGCATTTATTTATGGTCAGTTTTCACTTGTAAAGCAAATAATTATTCCCTGCTTTCTGCAAAACTGTTCATCTCATCGCTGTGTCTTCAACAGGGCTAACCCTTCATCGCCGGTGACGCTACAACACAAAATCTTTAATATACTGTAACTCTTCAACTGTTAACACGATCATTCCAGCAGATTCTGAAGTCTCGCGCCGCTTTTCTCCTTCAGAATCTGCTGGAATTATGTTGATCGTGTTAACGGTTGAAGAGTTACAGTAAATCAAAGAACATAAACACTGGAGCTCCGGGGTTAAGGGGTTAAAAGACTGATGCAATCAGAGCTGAATGGAGTCTTTAAACTAGGGCTGGATTGATAAAATCGATTAATTGATTTGAATCGATTTAAGATTAATAGATCAATAATCTATTTATGAAAAATATAGATCGATCTAGAACACAAAGCTAAAGTCTGCTAGCTTAATGCTAACGTATAATGGGATTATACACATACATTGATGACTAAATTAACATTTTTATAAACTCACAGATGTGAAATTTCTAATCTCTTTTAAGGAAATATTTTTAATGTAAACATTTGTGGTCTAAAACATTTTTTTTGCCCATTCAAAGAAGTGCACTTATATAGCACGATCGCCACCTAGTGTCCAAACTGAAACGTCCTCCAGGAGAAGCAGAACAATGTTTACAATGTTAATGATCTGAACATTTTAGTTAGAACTTCTCCTTTAGAGAATCTATGTAACAATTTATGATAAATATGTATGTAAACTTTATCCGATTAATATAAATATAATCAAAAATATAGTAGATTGTTAATATATTTAAAATGTGCATAAATGTGTCTAAATGTGTAAACTCAAAATTGAAATGAATTGAGTCGATTGAAAGAATAAAAAAAATCTGAATCTAATCGATCCAGGCTCTTAAGAATCAAAACAAATCACTTCTGGAAATGATGATCTATACCCAGCCCTAGTTTGGAGACGTTTCTACTAAGGCAGGGTATCAATAATAATTTCCAGAAACCATTCGATTCACATGGATCAGTTTGATTCTGATTTTTTTTAGATTCTTCAATTCAATTTTGAGTTTACACATTTGTTTAGAAATACATTAATAATCTACTAAATGATTTGAATATATTCGTTTGAAAATATTCATTCCTGCCTGTAAGTTTACAAAGATGTTCATTTAGTCAGTAATGTATGTTTAGGTCGACCGAGTGTTAGCATCCACCTAGCATATTTTAGCTTTGTGCTAAATCTATTTATATTTTTTTGAATCGATTTTTGATCTATTAAGTTTAAATCGATTCAAATCGATTACTCGATTTAATCAACCCAGCCCTAATTTCTAGTGATGAAGAATCTGACAAATCTGCTTTTGTCTCCCCCTACAGGCCATCCAGGACATCACACGTAACAGGGACATCGACCCCGAGGACATCGTGGCGCTCATCTTTGAGAAGATCGATGTGAAGGGTGAAGGTGAGTTTCACACAGGTTAATTCACCTGGCAGCTGATGACCAGCAACTACACCACTGATGCAAACCGCAGATAAATCGGGTGAAGCTGAGCATTTGGTTACCATGGCAACAAACACATCAACATGTCGGAAAAAGAAACTTTAACACGTCTGCTGACAGAAAATCCCTGCAGACTAGCTGATCCGCTTTAGAGGCTTTTTTCCTGAATCTGACGGCTGACCTTTGACCCCACAGGTGAAATGACATTGGAGGAGTTCATCGAAGGAGCCAAAGAACATCCGGACATCATGGAAATGCTAAAGAACCTGATGGACCTGACCCCTGTCCTGGAGATCATTGTAAAAGGCCGAGTGAATGAAATCAAAGACTGAGAGCGCTCAGAGCGCCGCGACGTCCTGCTTCTGCTGCGAGCAGCCGAGCACTCGCCGTCCAGCCTGCGAGCTCCTGGCTGCTTCAACTTTCAGGAGAACTCCAAGACTTTACAAACCCCACCTCAAACTTCCTTCAAAGCCGTCTATCAGACTCCTAATTTCAATCCGGCTTCTCGTTTCTCGTCTGGACCTTTTTAGTTCTGTGAGCGTTGACACTGGTTTCATAAAAAAGATTTCTCATGGGAGCTGCTCATTCAAACGATGCTGAAAGACTCTTCTCTTCACTGACAATTTGTCTAGTTTTAGTTTGTTTTTAGCTAAATTAGGAGTTCTTTCATTTTGAAAGCATCTTGAAGTCTTCAGCTGATTTGCAACATCATGAAGCCAAAATATTGACTTCAAAGACGAGGGGACTTGCTATATGTGGAGAGAGGCAGGGCTGTAAGGCGGAGAAAGGCGGGGCTTTGAGCAGAGGCTCAGTGAAGGGAAGAGAAGTTGTGGCGCGTCAGAGCCTGCCTCAAGTGACCATTGGTGGAATTACACTTAAAGTTCCTCTGCATGTTTCAAACATCAATGAAAACCCTTTAAAATCTCAATTACTTTGAACTTCTTCAGCATTTTATGAAATACTTGCACTTTTCCAGAACTTTTCAGCACTTTCACCCCACTGACAACACACCAAGGTGTTCTGATCCAACCATTCAGTCCTGACTGAGAAGACCACAGTGGACCACCGCACTCTCCAATCAGAAACTCCCACCTGAATCTCATCATTTCCTGGAGAAGTTCTTCCAGAATCCTTGTGAATTTTTCAGACGTTTTTGGCTGAGTTCAGGTTCAGGATTTAACGAGGAATTCATCGTATTTTCACACTGGAAACAAACCAAACCAACTAAATCAAGAGAATCGATCAATAATAATCATCTCATGCTTGACTTGGGTTCTAATGTCAAGTTGAGATTTATTGACTTGAGGCTGCAGTCATCCTCTCCATTCACTCTTCTTTGGTGGTGAAACCTTTACTTACCAAAGAGTGCAACAGAAGGAAGATGGTTATCCAGTAAAGACTGGAAGCCATACCAGCTGAAGTCTGACTTCAGAGGTGAAGATCCTCCTCCAGCTGAACTTCCATAGATCTGAGCTGCCGGTTAGCATCCATGCTATCACTCTAGAGACCCTGTTTGATCTTTTGAACCAATCATGTTCTGTGTTGCCTTACCAATAAAGTTTTTAAACAAAGCTCCAGCCTGAAATCCCTTTTTCAGTTCTCATCTAATGACTTCACTTCACAGAGGTGTACCTCAAGGCTCTAGTTCAAGACTTCTGCTTTATTTGAAACATTTGGTAACAGCTTGATTAATTATGTCCATTTACACCTCTAAGTTCAAAAAAGAACTTTGTAAACTTTCTGTGTTGCGTTTTGGTCCAGAGGAAAGTCCTTTCTTCTTTCCGTTTGCTTCGATCCTCCTAATTTCCAGAACATTCTTCCGTCTACTTCTCCAGAAAAAAAAACATTTGAGAAACAGAATTAAACAAAACAAAAACAGTGCAGGACGTCATCCTCCCCCTCTGAGGCTCTTTGATGTTTCTCCTCGTGAAGCGGCAGCTGATTGGGGGCGGGGCCTGGTGGTGCGAGCGTGTACAGGTCTGACAAACATTAATGCTGTTTGGGTTTGCTGTCCGAGTGCAGCAAAGTGGCGTACAGCCTCAGGAAGGAGTAAGACACGCCCACTGAGCAGTACACCGAGGTGGCCAGGAGGGGCAAGAAAGGCAGTCTCAGTTTCCATGGCGACAGAGGGAAAAGCACCTCTGAGAACAGTGCCACCAGTCCCAAGCCGAGCAGATACACAAGCTCCACGGGGCGCAGCAGGGATCCACCACTGAGGGGAGAGTAATCTGATTACTTCAACCAGTCTTCAATATTTGAGTAAATCTTTACTTTGTAAAACAGAAACAAAATCAAGAATTTGCTCTGAAAAATGTTAGCTTTATTTTAGTGCAAAAAATGAAATTTTTTTCTGTTTTGTGGTTTTAGAATCAAGTGACTGAGTTCTGCAGCATCACCTGTGCTTACCTGTGTAGCTTCCTGAGTGCCGAGAATGAGAACAAAGAGAACATCAGCATCAGACACACTTTGATTGGCAGCTCTGGGGAAAAAAACAGAATCGTCAACATCTAAAGCAAAACTCAATCACACAAGGGGCCAAAATCCAAAACACACTTTTGGTCACGGGCCGAACAGGATAAACATTTATTGAAAACACTAAAACTATATTTTTAAAACTCTAAAACTATAACTAACCCCAACCCTAACCCTAACCCTTGACTTTGACACATATGATCTAAACACATTCAGGGTTTAGGAGGCGGAGCTTCAGCATTTCTCATTCAGACCCTAAAACATGAATAATTTTAGGATGTTTGGAGAACAATGAAGACCACTGCTTCATGGCCTTGCTTACCTGCGGGGGTGAAGAGAAGCGGGAACAGCGAGTAATGACCTGTGGTACTCAGAAGCAGGAAAATCCCAGCATCCTCTCTGCTCTCCACCGCCAGGATGCTGAATGAAGACAGACAGGCGTCACTTCCTCCATACCCCCTCTCACTCAAACCGTGGGAGTGGCGGCTGACCTGAGTGGCAGGATGGCGATGAGGATGGCCTTCTCATGCACGTGCCACCCGAACATGAAGGAGCCCAGAGCGCAGAGCAGCAGGCAGCGCAGGAAGCCGCGGGCGCCGCGAGGACGCCTCCATATGGACGCCAGCGCCGGCTTCAGGAAGGCAGGAGGGAACACACACAACGATGCAACTTTATTTGAATGAAGAGGTGAACAAACATCTGAGACAGCGGCCGTTTCCATGGTTACTGGGATTCTGATAAACTCACCAGGATGGACAGCAGTGTGCAGACGAGAGTGACGGAGGGAGAGACGGAGGGAAGCACAGAGTGCTGGAATTCCTGGACCAGCCCACCCGTCATGGAGGCCTGAGGAAGCTCCGCCTCCTTCAGCAGCTTCAGACGAACTCCTGCAAAAACAAACGATTAAACGCTGCATCTGCTAGTAAAGCGTCTTGGAGCGGAGGGCGGGACCTCACCGAGTGTCGCCAGGACTTTGTCCAGAGCGTTGTAGAGCGCCCAGGCGTTGGGGGCCCAGTATGCGTGACAGAGACCCCGTTTGAAGGGAAAGAGCCGGGAGAGGACCTGAGGGAGCTGACCCTGAAAGAGACGACGTGAAAATGAATCTTCTCCTCTGAGACGTTTATGAGGCTGCTCAGAGAGGAGGAACATCTCAACAAAAGAAAACATGGCTGACCTGTAACAGCTGAAAGAACCAAAGTCTGAAGATGTGTTAGGTCAGTCATCTCCAACCTTTTTCAGGACACAGCCGGTTTAAACTAGACAATGTTTTCACGGACCGGTCCGACCTGCATTTTTAAGCTTCTGGTTTATGAAAATATTTTCAAAATAAAATACTACTGCAAGACATTTAGCTTAAAAAAAAGTCTAAAAATATCAGTAGATATTTTTATGCAGATGATGACGATAAAATTAAACAAAGTTGTTGATTTGTAGAAGTCGTTTCTGATTTGAAAAAATTCCATAAAGGAAACATTACACGATTTTTTTATCACATAAAATGCCAACTGACCCTTTTCACGTGACGTCACACATCACCAGTCATGAGCAGAGTAGCTTCCAGTTTATAAGGTTTAGAACAGCAAAGCTGACAGCTGAACGCTGTTTAAAGCAATTTTACCTAAATAATAAAAGGTAACCTAACCAATTATAAACACAATGTTTACAATATTTATTTTACAAATGTCCTACCTTGTATTCGTTTTCCCTCTTAGATCGTTCACAAATCAGAGTACAAATGTGCGTATTCCTGTCTGCAGTCAGAACGCTGCAGCTACTTCTCTAAATTCCTCTGGATGATATTAAACCAGTCGTGGATTATTTCTCTCTGACAACCCGGTTAAAGTTAGACAAAGGTTACAGGTACTTCACTGAATGCTGCTTGCTTAATTATGAAGGTAATAATGATTTTATTCTTTTAATCTAATGCTAATGCTAACATTAGCATTAGCTTTGGCTATGAGACGTGGAGCTGCAGAAGATCTTTTCTCACCAGTTAAAAGTTTCCTAAATTTCTGTTCTCACATAATCCTGTAAACAGATCTAAAGTCAGACAATTCCATCGTGTCTGACATTAAAGTCAAACTTATTCCTGTTGTAATGTTTTCTACTGCGGTCAGTGAGCTGCTGTTAGCTCAGCCGAGGTTCTAACATCACTCCTCTTTGTTTTTGATCAGAACTGTGTCTGATCTGCAGGAAAATAAAGGTAAAAAATTATCAAATTAATTAAAAACTGTTGACAAAAATATGAAAGTGACTATTTCCACGTAATACGTTCACCCAGAGATAATTGTTTTACTTTCTCATTTTAAAAGCTGAAACTATGTGGCTCAATATCTGCTTTTAACATTTTAACTGAACCAAACCATTCCTGTTTTTACAATTATCCCCTGAAATATCTCGTAGAACAAAGAGTAAATTTATCCTGGGAAGAGATTAAAATGCATACAGGCAATGCAGTTATGAGCGTCTTTACTGCAGGTATTAAATGTGAACAACATGAATTTCTATCACCTTTTCTGCTGATCGAACTTAAAATATGTGAAAATAACATCAAGCAAAATAGAACCCGTTAGAATAAAATCTGCTCAAATGAAAAGTCAATATTTTCAATAAAACATCCAATATTGGAGGATTATTCAAATTTGTATTTAGATTTGTGAACAATCTAAGAGAAGAAATAAAAATACAGTTTAGCATAAATTAAATACTGTACATTTTTCTGTTGAAATTGGTAAGGTTACCTTAAACTATTTATGTAAAATTGTGTTCAACTGCGTTCAGATGTCAGTTTTGCTGTTCTAAATCCGAACACCATAAGTAACTATTCACATTTTCGTCCCTGTCACCATTTGGTCTGATGTCAACATGAAAAGTCTCTTTTCTGAACGGATGTCTTTCCTAACTCAGCCTTGCTGTAAGAAAATTCTCAAATGTCACAACTTAGAACTTATCACAAATCAGCAACTTCATTTGATTGAATCTTCATTCTTGTTTAAATGTTTGAACTTCGTCAAGAAGATTTTCCCTGTAAGGTCAAAGTGGAGGCTAACAACCGGGCGCTAGCTTCAGCTACGTCCCACTTCTAAGGTGTGATGGATAAATAAAACAAAATAAAATGAGCCAACCGTCAGTAAACTGGTAATTTCTAAAATTGAATATTAACATGAATCCAGAGTCTGTAACTTAACTATCTGTGTGTAAAACAGTCGAGACTCTGTCACAGCGTATTAGCTAGAGCGGCTTCTGCTACATGAAAACGGTCTCAATAATTCTGTATGTGGAGGAGATCTCCTGGTTTTGTCTGTAAACAGCAGCTTTATTGTTCTCTGAAGTCGAAGGTTCTTCTTCGGTTTCCTCACAGAATCTTTTCTCCCTGAAGAAAATTTACAAACATGTTTTTATGTTTGGTTTTTTGTTAGCTTGAAGCTTTGAACTACTAGCCTAGCAATCCTGCGAGCCGCCTTAAGTCATGTGACCAAGATAGATTTTTTGAACAAATTCCAGCAGGTTTTCAAGGTAAAACTTCCTTCATGATCAGAAAATAAACTGTTTAAATGGAAATAATCTGAGTGAGCACATCTATTTATTTTTATCTGTCTGAAGCCCGGTACCAAGTGACCCGCGGGCCGGCCCAGAGGTTTGGGACCACTTCTTATTGTTTCTTCATAAGAAATGAACAACTTTTCTATTACCATACATTCACAATATACTTGAACTTTTTAACATATAGGAACGTACCACAGCTTTAGACCAGGGGTCCCCAAACTACGGCCCGCGGGCCAGATCTGGCCCTCCTACCCATTTGGCCCGGCCCCCCAAACACTATCAGAGACGAATAATTTTATTTTTTTCCTCAATCTGGCCAATCGAGATCCACGTAGACTTTTTATTCCACCCTTCTGCAGTCTGAATTATGACTGGAGAGAATAGAATATTTATTAATTTCATTATTAAAATGTTTCGTGTTACCTTTTCTGTGAAGATTACAGAAATGAATTATTTAAAATTTGTCTATGTGGCTTTCTGGAGACCATAAATGTTTATGTCTAGGCTGTGATTGTTAGACTTTTTCTGTTAGCCCACTAACAACACATCAGAGAGGAAAACAGGTATGTGGCTCTCACAAGAAAAAGTTTGGGGACTGAACTCACCATGACGATGAACGGACCAAAGGACACGGCGCAAACCGCTATCACCACACTGCCCAGAGCCAGCAGACGCAGCAGGCTGAAGCTCCGCCACCTGATGCCACCGTCTGCACAGACAATAAGAAAAAACCTTTAGAGGTCTCACTGCTTGTTAGTGACTCATTCACAGACGGCTGTCACACCTGCACTGCTCTCTGTGAAGCAGTAGCTCCTCAGCAGGTAGACGCCGTACGCCGGAGCGACGTACAGGTAGATGTGCTTCAGGTTGAGGAGGATGGCAAACAGCAGCGCCCCCTGCAGGTGCTGAGCCTGTAACACACAGAGACGGAGGCAGCCGAGTGAGTCTGCAGAAACAAACGGGTCGGCGAGGACAACTGGCGAGCGGTTCCTACCTGCAGATGTTTGGCCACCGACAGCAGCAGGAAACCAAACAGAAAGCCGTTGTACTGGAAATGGATGTCTGAGGGGGAGTGAAGGAAACATCATCTTCATCGTCTCTCTACAGCAGGAGAGTCAAATTCAATCACAGAGGGGAACAAAATCCAAAACACACCTTAGGTCACGGGCCGAACAACAGAAAACCTTTTTTGAACACTACAGAACTAAATTTTTAAAACTTTAAAACTGTAACTTTTTAACATAAATATGAACTGGATATACAGCATTATCTGCAATAATGTTAGTGTGAATGCTGTAAGCTGAATTTGGCTACTGAAAATGCAAGTGCTGATAGCTGAAGATGATGAAATTGATAATTAAAAACACAGAAGTTGGTAATGAGCTAAAATATTAGCTAAATGCCAAATTAGCCTAAAAAACGAAAAAAAAAATCTAATCAAATTAAATTATAAATAAAACCAAAACAGCTAGCATGAAGCTGAAAAAATAGCTAAACTTCAAAATAGCCTAAAAGCTGAAAAACCCAAAAATTAGGCAAAACTGGTAGCATGTAGCTGAAATATCAGCTAAACAACAAAATGAACTAAAAGCTATAAAAGCCTCAATTAGCTGAAACAGCTAGCATGCAGATGAAATATTAGCTTGATACCATAATAGACAACAAAAAAACTGAAATAAAAAACAAAATTAGCCAAAACAGCTAGCATGTGGCTGAAATATCAGCTAAACACCAAAATGGACTAAAAGCTGAAAAAAAGCCTTAATTAGCTAAAACAGCTAGCATGCAGATGAAATATTAGCTTGATACCAAAATGGACAAAAAAAAGCCTGAAAACAAAACCAAAATTATCCAAAACAGCTAGGATGTAGCAGAAAAAATAGCTAAACTGCAAAATATCCTAAAAAAAATCCTAACTTAGTCAAAACAGCTAGCATGCTAATATTAGTCTAACTCCAAAACAACTTAAAAACCGAAAGACAAATACCTATAGTAGCCAAAACAGCTAGCATGTTGCTGAAATATTAGCTAAACTCCAAAACAACCAAAAAAAATCTTAGTAAAGGCAAAAATATTCCGAAAAGCTAAAAGAATGCTAATTTCTAAAAGTTTAAACTGTAACTTTTTAACATAATTATGAATAATAAAAAGCAGGAATATTATTCCAGAATAAATCAACTTAAACCTTAAATAACTTTCAATATTTTACTCTCCATAAAAATATATTCTGTCAAAATTATTCAAGTTAGAAATAAGCGCAAGATAACATCGGGTCATTAATAACCCTAAAATAAAATGATCTGGAGGGCCGGATAGAATTACTTGAGGGGCCGGATTCGGCCCCCGGGCCTTGACTTTGACACACTCGTTCTCCAGGACAAAGACACGTTTGTGGACGAGGATCAGTCCACTCTGAAGGATACGGTCCACGATGAGGAGGCCGAAGTTCCACAGCAGCAGCACAGCCAGGATGAAGGCCGGCCGGCTCAGAACATCCTTCTGAGAGGCTTTCTGCTTCTGAACGCACCTGCAGCACCTGCAGGGTGACAGCCAATCAGCTCTTTCCTCTGCTGGACTGCGTGATGCCTTCAAGTTCAAGTAAAAAGTTGTACATTTCAGGAATGTGTTAGCTCACAAACACCTAAACCTTCATTTCAGGCTTGATTCATTAAGCTCAGTGTGAGAATGAACTGCTTTGTTTGACTTGTTGATTCTTCTCCAGCAGTGGGCGGGGCTTGGACTCACTCTCTGGTGGCGAGGATGAAAATCACGTCGGTGAAGATGACCGACAGCCTCTGGAAGAGCACGGTGGCTGGGCTGGCGTAGTTCTGCTTCTGCAGCAGCAGCATGTTTCTATCGAAGTGCTGCGCCACGTGGGAGAGCCCGAACTCGAACCAAGCGAAGAGCGGGGGGTAATCCAGAGTCCACTCTGACGAATTCTGCAGGAGAAACACTTTGACGATTAGCCTGATTAGCTGGCTAAATTATTGGTTAAATGCCAAATTACCCTGAAAAACAAAACAAAAAAATCCCAAATTAGCATGCTGCTGAAATATAAGCTAAACTACAAAATAGCTTAAAAAATCTATCTTAAAAAGACTAAATTAGCCAAAATAACTAGCATGTAGCTGAAATATTAGCTACATTGCCTAAAAAATGTAGAAAATCCCAAATTAGCCAAAACTGTTGGAATGCTGCTGAAATATTAGCTAAACTCTAAAATAGCCTGGAAAAAAATCCCAAACTAGCCAAAATAGCTAGCATGTAGCTGAAATATTAGCTAAATTTCAAAATAGCCTAAAAACCTTGATAAATGCCAAAATTGTCCAAAAAGCTAGCATGCCATTATAACGTTTAACTTTACTACACTCTGACTTCAAAATATATACAGTTGCGACTAATTGACTATTTAATTAGTTGTTGACTGTTTTAGTAGTCGATTAGTCGACTAATCGTTGCAGCCCAAGCTGGAATGAGCACAAAGAGCAGCAAACTGACCTCATGGTACCACCGCGATACCGGCAGGCTGTGAGTGATGGCCAGCCAGTTCCTGTGGACCTCGAAGTCTGTGGACCGACTGCACACAAACACAACAGCAGAGGGTGAAGGACACAGTCTTCTCTGTTTGGAAGCAAAACTATGAAAAAACCTTTAAATGCAAAAATAAAAAACAAATACATGTTGAAATAAACAAAGTAGTTTATTCTATATATATATATATATATATATATATATATATATATATATATATATGTATGCATCTGAATGTGTAAAGGGAAAACGACTAAAACAACAGAATTTCTGCCGCACAATTCTAACATAAATCATAATCTGTCAGATTTAGTGGGAAACGGCGCCATCTTCTGGCTGCTTCACAACGCGTCATGCTAAAAGAGAAGGAAAAAACACTTTATGTGAAGAAAATCCTCCCCGCAGAACATAAAAGCGGGTCCATTCACTTCGAATCCAATGCCGAACAGAACCAGACCATAGTCTAAATCTGTTAGACTTTGTAACTGGTTTAACTCTTTCAGCTGTTAGCAAACATGCTAATGAGAGACCCTTTTTAGACCCGTTTTTGGCCCCAAAAAATCCTCGACCGAACCAGAACCGAAGCGCCGAAGGAGACCTTTCCACGGCGGTTCTGATTCACTCACTATGAGTTGATGAAGAGGCACTTGAAGAGAGAAACTCCCGTCGCTAAGACCGGAAACCAGCTCCATCCGTCCGCCGCCATGACAGCCCGACCGATGACGCGCCTGAATGAAAACTTTATTTAAAAGGTTGATCAGAACAATAGGCAAAGACTTTAGATTTGGTCAACCCAAGATATAAATATTTTTAATTAACACACCAGACCCACATTTCAAATATTCAGAAAATGAAACTAAATAAATAAAGAAATAAACAAACAAACATATAAATAAAACAAAACAGAACTAAATTAAATGTAATTAAATCACATTTAGTTTAATTTAATAAAGAATATTGAAATGAAATAAAATAGGATAAGATAAAATAGAAAAAACAAAAAATGAAATAAAATAAATCGAAATAAAATAATATTTATCTAAAAAATGACGAGATATAATGAAATGAAATTAAAAAAAAACTAAATAATACAATAGAATGATATAAAATAAAACAAAACTTTTAAAGTACAATGAAAGTACAATGAAATAAAACAAAAGAAAAAAAAATAAAATACAATGAATTAAATTAAATTAAAATGTTTTAAAAATGAAATAAAATGAAATAAAAAAACGAAAGGACTATAAATAACAGTTTTGAGGATGTTTTTTCCACTGATCTCAGGTCAAAATCCACTTTATATGTATTTTCTGAAGTCACTCTATCTTAGATTAGTGCAAATAAACTTGTGTTTTTGATAAAAAAAAATAGAGTTTTTAAAATTACGAAAATTGTTCAACTGTAAGTGAAGTGAAATATTTAGAGTAAATAAATAATAACATTTTTAATATATGTTATTATAGTGTATTGACTGAGTTTGCGAACCCTTGTTTTTTCATCTCCACCACAGGGGGCGCTGTCCTACTACTTATGTTCTGAACTGACAACCTTTCCAGTCGGAAAGTCAGTGAACGCACCACCTGATCACGCGCGCCGACTTTCAGTTGTGGGCCCGTGCGTGTTTGTGAGTCCCTGCCTTCTTTGTGAGTCGTTGCGTGTTTGTGCGTGAACTGTCGCTGAAGCCCCTGAAAGTCTGAACTTCCGGGATGAACGCGCTGCTGCGGCGCTGCGTTTGGCGGTGGGCTGTCACGCGCAGAGGTAGGTCATCGAAGCGCTAGGAGAAACTCGAGTGTTTTCACGGAAGACGTGACGAAAACACTGGGAGGTGAATCGATGTGTGATCAAAACAACAACAGGCACAAACCAGGCGCGTGTCCAGGACTTTCACACCTCTCCTGTAGATGACCAGTCATCAGGAGCACTCTTTACTTTTCTCTTCCACTTTTCCCACTGTCCACTGATCCAAATCTCTGCTCTCCAGAGATAGTTCTAGATCTCCTCATCCGTCATCCAGTATGTCTCCTCTCGCTCACATCATCCCCTGACAAGATTCAACATCAGACTTCCCGTTGAAAACTTCTGCAGCTCTAGAACGACTGGAGATGTCTTCTCTGGACGCTTCTCCATCTGAAGATCTAACGGGGTTTGTAGCTAAATATTATTTCAAATCCAAATAAAACAAAATATTGGTGTTTGGTAAAAAAAAAAAAAACGGAAAAAGGCCCAAAACTTTTTTGCTATTCTAAAATAAACACAATTATTTTCAGATTCAATGTTTTGATTTTTAGGTTTCAAAACTCATAATTTCAATTTCAACTTTTTTTTCAGTTTTCCATCTTCAAATCTGAAAGTTTCAGTTTCAAACCTTCTAGGCATGTTGGTTTATGAGATTTGGCCAAACACCAGTATTTTTTTTTATTTATTTTATTTGGGTTTCAAATAATATTGGCCTCAATTTAGCTCCATAGGTTTGGTAGTTCCAGCAGAGTCCTTTCTAACTCCATCGCTCAAGGTGAGAAGTTTGCTGGAGGGAGAATCATGGGGTGGGCTTGTCGTCAGGAGCTAGACTGGCCCCCAGCTCCTCCTGACAGGAACTCTGAATGTTTCAGCTGAACAGGACGTTTGGACAATTTAATTCTCCCAACTGTAGGGACGACCTCTTCCTGTTCCAACATGGCTGCACATCAGAGCACCAAAGGGTCCAGGAAGACATGGATCAACCTGACTGCCCTGCACCTCTGACAGTACGTGTGAACTGGACTGAGTGACTCCTCCCACCTGATGTTCCAAACAGGAAGTACCTGCTGATTCCAAGAAGCCAAAATCCCATAGACTTCTATAGAGAAATAAACAGCTATTATTTCTTAGTCTTATATCAAAAGTTTGAAATGCTTGATTGACAGATCCTCCCAAGTGTTAGGGGTGTGGCCTTCCAGCAAACTGGCTCCTGATTGGCCGCTGACATTGAACGTTGAGTAAGCCTGACTCGGATCCATCACTGCTTCCTGACGTCATCTGGCCAAGAGGACCTGGCTGCAGACATCAGTGACCAGAACCAGAAGTCCCTTCATATAGCTAAAAAAACACCAGTTCTGTTTTTTTGTCTGATTCAAGGATGCTGAAGACAGGCTTAGATGGAGGAAACTGATTCGCTGTGGCGACAAAAACAGCAAAAACGTTTTGTTTGTGGGCAGGTTTCCATGTTGGAGCTCGGCTGACGACCTTCGACCTCAGGAAGATTGAGCTGACGCCTCTGGAGCAGCGGAAGCTCACCTTCGACTCTCACGCCATGGCGGCGGAGCTGGAGACCAGCGGTGAGCTGAGAAACGGAATCTTTTTTACAGTTACACAAAAAATCATGTTTGTCTGGGATCATGGTGTCGACTTTATCTGGCTTCATTTTCTGAATGAACTTGGAGCTGCTCTCAGTCTCAGTCAGTCCGATCCTCCTTGAGATCCAGAACTCAACAAATTCCTCCAATGATTGGCTTTTAATTAAATGGTAACTTCAAGATGCCACAAAAACCTTCAAAATACCATTTTCACACCAGTCTGTAACAAATGATTCATCTGAAGATATTTTCTGTTTTTCAATCCTTTTTGAACTGCTGCTCTAACAGGTTTCTATTCTTGTGAAGGTTTTGAGAAGCAGCAAGCGGAGCTGATAGTTTCAGCTCTGGTCACCCTGACAACGGCCAACATGGACATCGTCTACAAAGATATGGTGACCAAGGCCCATCAGGTGTGTGCAACTTAGACAGTTCAAATGAAGCTTTTACCAAACATGTCTAGTTTAAAGAAAGTTTAAAGAAATCCCATTTTTCTTCAGGAGATTGCGGTCCAGCAGATCATGTCTCATCTGGACTCCATCAGGAAGGACATGGTGATCCTGGAGAAGAGCGAGTTCTCCAACCTGCGCTCTGAGAACACAGTAATGGCATTACTGCACTTCTCATCAGGATGGTTTCACGTTTAAAAGCCGTCTAACTCTTTAGTCTGTGAGCTTCTGCAGATTTGACTTCACAGCATTTGTTTGTTTATGCAGAAAATGAAGCGAGAGCTGGAGCAGCTGCAGAACAGACTCAAGGTGAGGAGTCCTCCGTCTGCTGTGGAAATGTGTGGAGGCGGGGCTTATTTGACCGACCCTCTCGTCTGGGTGTGAGGAGAGGCGTTCACCTCTGGGCGTGTTTCTGTTTGTCCAGGAGGAGACAGAGAAAGTCAGGGCAGAAACCAAGCTGGACATCAACATGGAGAGAAGCAGGATCTCCGACATGGTGAGAGCTCAGGAGATCTGATCCGCTGTGAGTTAAGGTGAACCCTCGGGGTGTCAGCGCAAGTGAAAATATATGGAGAAGAATGGATAGTAAAGACTAGCCCTGAGGAACTCCTCGTGTTTTTCTCAGAAGGGCTTTAGCGTCCCAGCATGACAGCAGCAGAACTGTGTAGCTTCTTTCTACTGTTAGCATTTCTGATGAAAGGACTTTCTGCTTTTAAAGCATGTGTCAAAGTCAAGGCCAGAGGGCCGGATACGGCCCTCTGGGTAATCCAGCCCTCCAAATCATTTTATTTGTTGTTATTAATGGCTGTGGATCTTTAGTTTAGCTAATATTTCAGCTACATACTAGCTGTTTTGGCTAATTAGGGCTTTTCTTTTTAAGTTTTTTAGGTGGTTTTGGAGTTAGGCTAATATTTATATGCTAGCTGTTTTGACTAATTTAGACTGTTTTTTTGTTTTGTTTTTTTTTTTAGCTTTTTTATGCTGTTTTTGAGTTTTGCTAATATGTCAGCAATACATGCTTGCGGTTTTGGTTAATTTAAGCTTTTCTATTTAATTTTTTCAGGCTGTTTTAGAGTAGCTAATACTTCAGCTACATGCTAGCTTTTTAACCTAATTTAGGCTCTTTTTAAGTTTTTTAGGCTATTTTGGACTTTGGCTAATATCTACATGCTAGCTGTTTTGGCTAATTTAGGGTTTTTTTTTTTTAGTTTTTTAGCCTGTTTTGGACTTTAGCTCATATTTCCTCTACATGCTAGCGTTTCTGGCTGTTTTGGCTAATTTAGGGTTTTTTTTTTTTGTTTGTTTGTTTTTTAGGCTGTTTTGAAGTTTAGCTATTTTTCAGCTACATGCATTTTTTAAAGTTTTTTAGGCTAATTTGGCATTTAGCCAATATTTTAGTTGGCTATCAGCTTCAGCGTTTTTAACTATCAATTTCAGCATCTTCAGCTATCAGTAGCATCTTCTTCAGCCAAATTCATCTTACAGCATTCACACTAACATTATCACAGGTGATGCTACATATCTAGTTTATAATTATCTTAAAAAGTTACGGTTTTAAAGTTTTAAATGTAATTTTAGGATGTTCAATAACTGTTTATCTTGTTGGTGTGTTTTGGATTTTGGCCCCTTTTGCGATTGAGTTTGACATTCCAGTTCGAAAGGGATCCAAGTAGATCTGGTGTGATCTGTGACATCACACATCCAGACCAGAGCAAACTGATTTGAACGATCTGCTGAAAAGAACCTGCCTCAGGGTTTTGGAAGTGTTCACCTTGTTAGCACAGGCCACGCCCCTTTCCACTACTTCTGAAGATGTGAAGACATGCTGGTCCACATGAGGAGAAGCTCAGGATTTCATCTTTTAAGGCAACATATGAAGAACTTGAAGTATGGAACTGATTGTGTTTTTTTCCTGTCAGTTTACTGAACAGGAGAAGAAGCTGATGGAGGCCACGTCTGAGTTCCACCACAAGGTAATGCAACTGTGGAGCATCTTCACCACCACTCCTTTAACCCTCATTCAATTAAGGTTTAAGGTTATAGGAACCTCTTAGAACCACAGATAAATCTGGCTGCTGTCTTTAGAACCAGCTGCAGCCACTGAATCTTTAGGAAGCATTTAAGGAGCTGCATTAATTCAGCATGGACACACACAAGCATAACAATGTCAGGATTTGACTTTGAAAGACTTGATCCTAGGCAAACGTTGCAGCTGGAAAAAGCCTGGAGACAGCATTTAACTGGAGAAAACACAATTACCTCAGTCTTGCTATCATTAAAACCAAGAATGTTAGCTGACATCCATAGTCTAATACTTTCAGAATGAATGAGAAATTCTTCAAATTTCAAACTTTTGAGTAGATTAGCAGCAAGTCTTTAAGTACATTCATGGGCTCATCTTCTAGAGTAATTTTTTAAAAATTGGAGTTTAGCTAATATTTTAGCAACATGCTAACGTTTTTTTTTTTTTTTTTTTTGCTAATAAGTTATCTAACTATGTTTTTATAGCCTAATTTAGAGTTTAGCTAATATTTTTGTGTCTGATTTTGACTAATTTAGTTTATTGAGGAATTTTAGGCCATTTTGGAGTTTAGCTAGTATTCGAGCAACAAGATAGCTTTTTAGGCCTGGTATTTACTAAGGTTTTTGAGACTGATTTGGAGTTTAGCTCATATTTAAGCAACACACTAAATATTTTAGCAAAATTTACATGTATTTGAGATTTTAAGCAATTTTGCTAAAATAAATTCTGAAATTTAGGTCAACTTCAGCGCTCTTTCAAAATTTCCAGTCTTTCAGCAAATTTAGCATTTTGCATTATCAGCAAATCCCTTCAGCAATTACAGTAATTTCAGCAAACAGCTTCAGCATCTTTAGCGAAAAGCTTAAACATATTCAGCAACGACATTCAGCAAAAAGCATTTAAACTAGCATTATTGCAGGTAATGCAAATGTTCTAGTTTTCATCTTGGGGTCAGACCCTTTAGATATAAGTATATATATTAGACAGTCGTCAGCATAGATGAAAATTCACCTTATGCTTTTGGAGAAGCATTCTGAGGGGCAGCAAAGAGATAGAAAACAACAATGGGCCTCAAACTGATCCCTGAGGAACCCCCCCTCTAGGGCTCAACGTTTCGATGAGTGAGGGCCCGTTCTGACAAAGAAAGACCTGTCTGCGTTCCCGAAAGTCCCGCCCATTGTTCCAGCTGGTCAGTCTGACCGTAAATCTGACGTTAGATCTAATAAGAAAAGAAAAAACAGCTCACCTTTGCGTGTTGTTAGTAAAACGTGTTAGCATGCAAAAGTTAGTCAATTGTTTTAATGTTTAAAGATTTTCTTCAAATCCAAACCCTTTAACACCTGAGGCGTTGCCAGTGACGCTTAAACACAAAATCTTTAACTTTAAGCCGTGAACACGATCAACATAATTCCATTAGATTGTGAAACTTCACAATCTAATGGAATTATGTTGATCGTGTTCACGGCTTAAAACAGACCAACAGCCTCCTCTCTGATTGGACAGGCCTCTTGATGACATGACAAATGTCTGCTGTGCTCAGAAAGCCGACTTGGAAAACGACAACATGGAGATCAACAAGAAGATCGACCTGCAGGTGGCGTCACTAAAAACCGTCCTGGAGTCCCTCAAGCTGGAGACCATCCGGTACCTGGCAGGTGGGTTGGTGTGGGGGCGTGGCTCAGACTGTCCCAAAATGGATCTTAACCCTTCAACACCATGTCGTGTTTGATATTTCACTGTATGCACTTTGTTTTTGCCCTTTTAGAGAGAACGATGCAGAAATTCTGTTGTAAATAATTTGATACTGGAAAATTTAAACTTTTAACAAACTAAACCTGTTGTTCATAGTTATTTGCAGTTTTTCTCCAAAAATCACATTCAATTGTGTTTTTCTTCACATTTTAAATTGTTTAAAAGACTATTATGAAATAGAATAAATTGTAAAATGATTATAAATATTGAAAATTTAATTTAATTTAAAAAAAGTGGCAACATTTGTAAACATTTGTAGGACATACTCTGACCCTTTCATAGTCAACATTAGGAGAAAAGTCCAGGCGGACATTTTGAGGCTTCAGTGTTAATGAAGGTCTTTGCTCCTCCACAGCGACGCTGTTCTCCTGCTTGGCCATCGCTCTGGGGTTCTACAGACTGTGGAGGTGAAGGAGGTCCATCAGAACCTCTTCAAATATGTTTTCTACCACTGCTACACCTTCAAGGAGATCTTTGTGGGTTTTATTTCATTTGATCGACCTCTCCTGAAGTGACTTTTTATGTTCCAGCTTTTCAATAAATCTATTCTGTTTTGTGATGAACTGGAAGTCAATTTATTTCATGACAGATTTTAAAAAACATGAAATGAAAACAGAAGTCAGCACTTTGAGCCACAGGAACTTTATTTTTAATGTTGGACCTGAACACCAAACTGAAGTTGATCACACACAAGCGTGTTTTAGACTTGTTTATTAAAGATCAAAGCAAAAAAAAAAAAACCTCAGTCTCCAGCCACCAATCAGATGATGCTTACCTTCAACACCTGAGACTGAAAGCGCAGCGACCCGACGCTCTGCATTCAACCAGCGTTAGACCACAGGTACCAAAAATACTTTAATTTATAAATTAAATCATTTACAGCTTTGAGCAAACGGAACATTTCTTCACAGAAACAGCGGCCCTGAAACGGCCACACGATCAAATACCAAAACGTATTCAAGTGGTAAAAAGGCCTTCGCCCCCCCACGGGACAAAGGCGAGCAGCAGCACGTCACGCCGGATCCTCTGACGGCGCAGCGTCCGGAGTTCCACCCACCGCCTCCTCAGAACCAGGAGGTTCACAATCCTCTTCCTGTGGAGACTCCACTTCCTGTTTCACTGACGCCACCGCCATCGCACAGGAAGTGGGCTCCTCGTCCGTCTTAAAAGCCCCCAGCGGGTGCTCGGTCAGTAGCTTGCTGGGTGATGGCGTGGCATCCAAGTACGACGACGTCTGCCGAGGAAGAGGAGACGGTCAACTGAGGAAGACTGATGAACACGCGACTAAAGGAAATGATGGACTCACGTTTTTGTAGTCTTCAAAGCAGGACGGGTGGAAGTTCTGCGGAGAAAACAAATGCTTAGACTTTAAATTCCCCCAATGACAAGACCAGTTTTACCTAAAAAATAAAATCATATGGAATACACCACAAACCAGGTGGACCATGTAATGCCTATCTGGTGTTTTTCTGACACGGAAGTCACCATGACTTCTCTCAGGTAAAAAACATTCCAAGTATTGTTTTAATTAAGATTAGGAAGTTTCTAACCAAAATCTCAACCTAAAAAGCCATTTTTCATGTTGATCTGAAGCCTCTGTGTCCTAAATCACCTCTGAGGGGGCGTGGCCTTTGGAGCTGAGCTGAGTAGCTCTCGCTAGCGTCTCGCTAGCGTAAATCTTCCCGGCTGCTACATAAAAATGTCTCCTTTTAACATTTTTTAAAAGGAGACACACTTGGGAATGCATAAACAAAGTGATTTCTCGTTCTGTGAATGCTTTGTAATCATTCACCGTATTCTGTTTCTCTATTATCCTGTTGTCTTTTGTTTGCTTTTTGGCAAGTAAAAACTCAATCTTTCAGCAATTTCTGTAATCTTGGTATAAAAACGGTCATTTCATTAAGGACACTATCAATAGTATTTTTGGTATTCGTAAACTTCTCAGTTTTTACGATTTTACGCAATTTATGCGATTTTTCAGCCCCATTGAAAAGAATGAGAATTTTTCAAATTTCTGCAATTTATGCAAATTAAAAACATTCAGCATGTTCTGGAAATTCATTCCTTTACTTTAAGTATTGTTAAATTTCACAAAAATGAAAACAATTTTATGTTTTTTGTGATTTTTTTTCATGCAATTCTTCAATTTTTTTGCGCACTTTGAACTTTTGCAATATTGGTATCAAAACGTTCAGCATGTTAAGAACATTGATACTGCTGAGGTTTCAATGGCTAATATTGAGTTCAGCTAATATTTTAGTAACATGCTAACATTTTTGGATGATTTAGCATCTACTGAGATTTTTTGGGGTAATCTGGGGTTAAGCTAACATTTTAGCAACATTGTGATTTTTTTCATGAAAGTCTTCAAATATTTGTGGACTTTCTGTTAATTATGCAAGTTTGGTATCAAAACATTCAGCACATTCATGACATTCAGCATTTAAAATAAATTTCTTCAGCATCTTTGGAGACACATTCAGCAAAAAGCATTCACACTAGTGTTATCGCAGGTAACAACTTTTCTAGTTAAATTTGTTCTCTTTCATAAGAAAAATATCACACATACATGTTAAAAACATTATTTTCATCAGAAGGAAAATTGAAAACTTTACACCAAGGAGGGGCGGGGCAGGAGGCGGGACTAACCTTCTCGTCTACTTTAATGGCGTTTTTTAGGAACCAGTCCTCCTCTTCCTCCACCCAGTAGGTCTCAAAGGGTTCCTGACAGATCTCACACAACTGTAGAGAGAATAACCAAAGCTCAAAGCGCCGTCACCTTCATCAACCTCATCTTCCTCCGGACGACGGGCTGCGGCGGCGCTGGCGTGGATCTCTGGGTTCTCACCTCTCCCACCTGGTCCTTGGTGGCTCTTACGCTCTGAAACTCCTTCTCTTTGGCAGCTGCTTGGGTCTTCTGCACCTCCTCCTCGTTCTCCTTCTCAAAGAACTGGCTCTTGGCTCTCTCCTCCAGGTCAGCGATCTCCTCAAACTCAATCCAGTCCTGCAACAAAGACGTGTTCAGGAGGACGCTCAGACGCCCGCTATGCCCCCCCCCAAACGCCACATAAAGATAACATCAGTTTCTGAAAATTCTCTATAATATTGAAAAATCTTTACAAAATAAAAACATTTATTATGATAAAAGGTATTTTACTTTTTACTAGAGTTTAATCTCAAAAGGTTTTGTACTAAAATCTGAAATGTAGAAACAAATACTGGAAACAGTTAAAAGTGGGTGGAGCTACATAAGATTCATTTTAATAATTCATTTTTTCTCTGACGACATTTCAAACAAAAGCTCGATGTTTTCCTGTGAAGGGGGCAGGAAGTGCTGCGCTCTCACCGTCAGGCTGTAGTACCAGCGCCGATGCGTCACCTTCTTGCTGGCCTGCTTGCCGGCGTGGTTCTGCCGGAAGTGCCAGTCCAGGTGGTCAGCGTACATGTCGGTCTGCGCGGTGGTGAAGCGCATGCTGCACAGGCAGCACTGGTTCCCTGTGTATAGCTTGGTCACCACGCTCTCATACCGCCTGAGGGAGCACAGCAATAGGAAATGAGGCGGAGCATCCAGCGGTCACTCGGAGCCAAACCGGGCCTGGACTCACTGTTTCATGGGCTCGATGCTGAAGCCGGTGAGGTCCGGGATGTCGTTCTCCTCCACCTCCTGTTCCTCCTCCTCCTCGGGCTCAGGTGGAGGTGCGGGGGCCGCAGGAGACTCTGAAGGAGATGACAGCGATTATTGAAACAGAAGCTGAAGGCCTGGAGGAGCCGGCGGCCTGCGGACTCACCGCTGCTAACGGGGAGGGCGGGGTCCGGCTGTGACGGCTTGATGATGCCGGTGGAGATGAGTTTGCTCAGAAGAGACTCCACGTCGACCTGACCGAAGTGTTCCCCGGCGGAGGGCACCTGAGGAGCTGCAGACACACAGAGGTCATGGGGGGGCCCCTGCCGTGGCGTTGGTGTGCGTGTGACGGCATACTCACCCTGCTGCCCGAACGGACCCTGGTTCTGAGGCAGGAAGGGGGGGTTCATGTTCGCCATCACCTGGACAAACATTTTTTTTAGGAAAAATCCGGGTAACAGCGTTCCTCTGATAAATGTGGGCGGGACTTACTGGCTGCTGCATGTTGATGGTGGGGGCTGGAGGGTTGTAGAAGGGCCCGGGGCCCGGCTGGCCAAACTGCGGGTTAAAGTTTGCGGCTGCCATTGGTGCGGGGGCAAACTGAGGGTTCATGGGCTCCTGGAACGGCTGGGGGGCCATGCCAAAGTTCTGCTGGGGGGGCATGGGGTTATTGTAAACATCTGGGACCATCGGCCTCACAAGAGGCTGCAGGTTTTGTTGGGGACCAAACCTGGGGGGCCCCTGCTGGCCGGGGACAAAATCGTAGTGTGCCCCCCCTCCCTGCACGGGAGCATTGGGCATGTCGAAACGGGGGACGGGCTGGCCGGGGTGATCGAAACAAACAGGGTTGTCCAGCCGGGGGGGTCTCAACTGGTTTGACAGGTCTTCAAAGTGGGGGGGGTGCTGTTGCTGAAAGCCCATGGGACCGCCAAAGGGACCGGGGGGGTCAAAGTGCTGCACTGACCCGTCCATGGGGCCCGGGCCCCTCCCCGGCCCCGGCTGTTGGCCCATGGGAGCCCCGAACCTGCCGGGCCCTTGGTGGGGCTCAGTCATGTCAACCATCAGGTGAGACGGCCCCCCCCCATCAAACCTGCCCGGACCCTGATGGTGAGGCTCTTCCATGTGTCCTCCTGT
The DNA here is from genome assembly GCF_002922805.2 of Oryzias melastigma. Taxonomy (NCBI): domain Eukaryota; kingdom Metazoa; phylum Chordata; class Actinopteri; order Beloniformes; family Adrianichthyidae; genus Oryzias; species Oryzias melastigma. Next base: position 6,392,538 of record NC_050525.1, on the reverse strand, counting down.
CCAGCCTGGGGGGTGTGGCCTGGCAGGGCCGATGTGGGCAGGGCCGCTGTATCGAGGGGGGTGACCTCCGTCGTGAGGGGGTGTGTGTCCTGGAGAGTTACCATGTGGCCGAAAAGCCGGCCCCTTCAGCATGTGCTGGGGGGGCAGGTGGGGGTCCAGAATGATGGGACCATCGTCCGAGTGCTCGCTGTTGGGGCTCTCAAAACGCGCCACCGGACTGTCCGCGGCGTTCCCCTGACGCGGGGGGGACAGCGGCTCACGCCGGAACTGCGGTGCCATCGTTTCCAGCCCCCCCGGGCTCGGGCAGTTTCTGTGGGGCAGCGCCTCGGGGAGGGGGGGGCCTTCAGGCCGGCGGGGTTCGGAGTGTCTGGGCTCGTAGCGCCGGGGAGCGTCGTAGCCGCCCTTCTTCTCCTTGTACAGCTGCCGCTCCAGGGGGGACGTCCACTCCCGCTCGCCTGGAAAAGAAGGAGGAGAAGGAGGCGTTCAGAAATCCCCTGGGGGGGGGTGGGGGGATGGCATGACAGCAGATCTGGGCTTTCAGTACTTACTGGACTTTCGGGGGTCGGCCCTCCTCCTGAAGCGAAGGTCGGGGAGAGACTTGAGGGTGGGGAACTCTTTGCCGTGGTTGTAATCCTCGATCATGGGGGCGAGGGGGGGCCGAGACTCCTCCCTCTCTTTACTCCGGCGTTCCCCTGGGAAACAGCAGAAGGTGTCAGTAAATACAGAACTTCAGAACCTCCGCTCCAATGCTTCCTGATCTCACCTTGTCTGTCTCTGGGGGGTCGGCTGAACTTATGTGAGGGGGGGTGGATGGCTGCGCTGCTGGCTGGTCCCGGATCACCCCCCCCCTCCAGAGAATCCTGGCTCTCCCAGTCTTCGTTGGCGGCTCCGTGGTTGACCTGCGTTCTCTTCAGTTTGGACTTGTGCTTGAAGTAAGACAGCTCGGCCGGGTCCATGTGGGAGTGGGGCTGCATGGAACCAGGCGTGGTCAGGACCGCCTGCTTCTTGGGGGGTAACTCCCCGGGCCCGCCCCAGCTGTCGGAGCGCAGCTGCTTCTCCTCCTGGTACTGGAACAAGTGGTTTATCTGGTGGGCCATGCTCAGGAAGTCCTCCTGAGAGATCTCGCCGCTCTCCACGCGCTTGCTGGCCTGCAGAGAGAAAGCTGTGGTTAGTGGTGGGCGGAGTTTCTTCCCTCCCTCCTGGTCCGTCTTTGTGGGCGTACCCTCATCAGCAGGTCCTTCTTGGAGGCAGAGTTCAGGACTTCTGGTATTTGCAGGTTGGCGTCCACGCTGAGGCGGTGCTTGGGGGTTCTCGGGGTGCTGGGGCGGGCCGGTCCCCCGTAGGGTTTGTGCCTCTGGGGTCCGGCCTTTGGGTGCGACTCCTCCAGCTTCAGGCTGAACGACAAACACAGCTGAGGCCACGCCACACCACCAGAACCGAAACAACAGATATCTTTGGACTTACTGCTTGTTCTCCCAGCCGCTCCTCCAGCGGTGCGCTTCCTTCCCGTCCTTGGCCCCCCCGTCACTGATGCGCAGGGAGTCGACGTGGCGCTCTTCCACGGGCCTTTTAGGCCTCCTGCTATCTGCCTGGTTCTTCTTGGGGGCAAGCCGCTCATCGTGGCCGGGTTTGTTTAAGGTCAGGTTGTCGGGTCGGACTCTTCGGGGCTTTCCGGGTTTGTGGGGGGAGGGAGAGCTGCTCCGGGGTCGGCTTTTGGGCGACCGCCTGTCTTTCCTCTTAGGAGAAGTGTTTGGGGACCGTGAGCGTGATCTGGTGCGTTTCCTGGCATGTGTCCGGGCATTGCCGCCGCTCTTTAGCTCAGCCTTGTCGCCGGCGTCTTCACGCTCGTGTTTGGCCGCCGCGCCGTTGTGCAGCTTGCTCTTGTTGGAGCGCGGGACGTCGTCTCGCTCCTTCTTGTCGCTGCTTCTCTTCTTGTCCTTTGGCTCATCGTCTTTCGGCTCCAGCAGTCGCTTCTTCAGCCGCGGATCCTTCTTCTCCGGGGGTTTGGGTTCAGCCTCAACCGCCTCCTTTTGGTTCTGGACGCTTTTTGGCAATTTGTACTTTGATTTCTCATCTGGCGTGTCTTTCCGCAAGGCTCTGGTTCTATCGGGCTTCACGGGCTTCTCTGGCAGTCTTTTCTCCGGAGTGACGGTGAGGTTCTGGACGCTGGGGGAGGCTTCTTTCCTGGGGACTGGAGGCTCTTTGCTTTGAACTGGAGTCAGAGCAGGGCGGTTCAGACGGGGGTCTCTGGTGGGCAGCTTTGGGTCAGGCTGAGGCTGTGGAGGGATCCATGGTCGGATCACAGGCGTGCTTTGGCTAAGGGGCTTGGGGAATGGGCTCGGTGCTGCCTGTGGGGGGGCTGCAGGAGCTTGTTGGAGGCTGAATCCGACCGCCTGGAAAAGAGGAAAAAAGTTAGAAGCTACAACAGCAATTCTGGAGACTAAAGTAACCGGTCCAGGCTGGTCTCGACATTTTTAATGTATAACAGTCCAACTTTATCAGAGACTTCTCCAACGCAATAACATGTAGCATGGTATGGGGGGTCCACTTAAAGCTGCTATCAGTTCAGCAGAGATCAAACCTGTTCATTCATGTTTGTTCAAAATAAAATGTGACAAATGAGGGATTTACAAAGGTATTTTTATGGTGTTAAATTTCTGCCAAAAGTCTCCTACGAGTGTATATCAAACTCCACGTACGCAACCGTTTCACAGGCTTCCACAATTCTGCAACCCTGAGCGCAGCTGTAGTCCTGAAACCACTCCTGCTCGTGCGTAACAACTCCTGTCTGAGTTTGTGGGGAAAAAAAAACAAACAAAACGGAAACCTGCGTTTCATTGGCCACTTTTCTATTGGCCCCGCCCCGTTATCGTTGCTAGGGGAATATTGACGCCATAACGGGATTCATGTATCATTCATTTTTCATATAGTGATCCTTTTCTAAACTATTATAGAGGAACTGCGAGCGTGGAGTACGTCGACTGCGAGCGTGGAGTACCTCCACTGCGAGCGTGGAATAAGTCCATTGCGCGAGGAGTACGTCAAATGCGTGCATGAAGTACGTCCACTGCGCGCGTGTACTGCGCGCGTGGAGTACGTCCATTGTCCGAGTAGAGTTGTATGTATGCTTGTGGGAGAGTTTTGCCGGAAATATAACACCATGTATTTTACAGCAAAGAGAAAGTGGGCGGGGTCAGGCAAGGTGGATTCTGAGTGAAGCAGACTGCCGCTGATCCAGGTGATCAGCAGCAGAAAAAGTAAATTTTCTGGCAAACCAGAAGGATGAGGCCTGGAGTCCAACACCACAGATTTAAACCGATTCTGATTTTCTTTTCCAATACATCTTATAAAAGTTAGTTTTTCCTGTTCTTGCCCAAAAGTTAAAAAATGAACACAATCAAACATGAAGGTGTCGTTCCAGCAGAACTATAGAGAGACTAATCTCCTCACAAGTTGTGCTTTGGTCTGCTCCAGCTCCAGCTCGATCTTCTTCTGCTGGAGCTCCAGGAGCTGCTTCTGCTTGGCCAGTAGCTGCTGTCGGATCAGCTGCTCCTGGGTCAGGCTGGACTGCCCCGCAGTGCTGGGCGGCTTAGGAGCGACCGGTGGCGGCGGAGGCTGAGCGGGGGCCGGCTGTGGGGAGGGGGGCTCCTCTGTCTGCAGATGAAGGAGGACAAAGTTTTGAGTTTTGACCATCTTCAACCAGAGATGGCTTTGCAGCTGTTACAATGGTTACCCTGGTGCAGATGTTCATGGTTCTGAAGTGTGACTCAAACTTACAGAAGGTTCATGTCATTCACAGCTTAAACCATTAACAGAACCAACAAAAAACACTTTGATTCAAACGTGCTTTCAAGACAAAACCACAAATATTTTCCCAGGAGTCTTTGTTCTGACCAAAGGTCAGACGTGATCGTATGTAGTGGAGGTTTCTCTCACACTTTTGAAGTTACGTAAAGACTCATTCACTGTTTGTAGATACAGATCATCACAAGTTTCCAAAATAAAAGCTTTAATAAAAGCACAGAAGTTTCCACACTGAACTGACTGTAGCTGCTAAAGCACAGAAAATGCAAACGTGTCAGGATGCAAATCACTCTTGGGTGCTGTCGGGTCCAAGGTCCGGCGTGTTGTCACAGTAACACGACAAGAGTCGCCGAGGCTCGACTGAAGCCGTAAAGGAAAGCGATCTACAACTGATCAACATGAAAACATAAATCATCAATTCAGAGAGAAAGTTCGCCTCTTACTGCTTGTTTTTGTTTTTTTCTACAAAATGAAAGAAAATGTTTAAAGCGGCCTGCGCAGTGATATAGAGCAGCAACGGGAACGTTTTTTTTTCTTTTTCAGGTCTGCAGTACGTCCGCCCATCGCATGGTGGACTACGTCCATCCGCGGGCAGAGAACGTCCATTGCAAGCGTGTGTTTTTTGAATATAAAAACAAAAAAAGTTGATTTATTGTTTGGTTACCCTTTAACTTTTCAATCGTTAACACGATCAACGTAATTCCAGTATATTCAGAACGAGAAACAGCAGAATAAACTGGAATTACGTTGATCGTGTTAAAGCCACAGTTAATAAAAGTTTATAAACACTGGAGCTCTGGTGTTTAAGGGTCAAACTAGCTATGTCAGTCCTGCAGACTAACCCACTAGCATCTCATACACACCTGCTTAAAAAACTTGGGGTTGATGTGGATGCTGGAGTTAACGGTGGGCGGAAGCGGCTTGATGGGCCAAGCCGGGTCCAAGGAGTTGACCCTGACATCCAGCAAGTACAGCTTCTTTGTGGGGAACACCTCGTCCCACGTGGAGCGAAGCTTGAACAGGCTCTTCCGCGTGTTTTCGTCCACCTACAACAGAGGACAGGACTTGGTCCACGGAAACAGGCAAGAGCTGGAGAAAAGCATCACAGCAGCTGCTCAACATCTTTATGCAGGAAAAAGCTGCCCAACCCTCCACCTGACATCTCAAGCACACGACTACACACAGGAGGTCACGCACAGCAAGCAACAGACAGACACACAGGAGGGAGGTGAGCTGTGCTGCTAACATTAGTGCTTAAACAACAACCACATCAAAGAGGACTGTACCTTTTCAAAGACACATATAAATGAAGTGACTAGGTTTTTAGCAAACTCTGCAAGGTACTCTCCTCCAACATTCTTCACTATGGAGTCCACTAAGTACAAAACTGGGAGCTTCTCGGAGGGTGGCGCCTGGAGCAAGAGAACTCGACAAGTTTAGAACACAACAGGGGTTAAAGCAACATTTTCAGAACACACAACAGTCAGAACAGCTGGAGCGTCCAGTTCCTTTAGCTTTCACATTATCCAAGTCTGCAGGTGTGAGCGCTCCAAAAGCTCTTCTCCAGTCTGTGAGGAGCCGCCGGGAATCCTTCCAGGAGGAAAATGAAAAATCTTTTTGTTCACTGTCCAGTCCTCGGGAAGTCTTTTACCTCCAAAGAGGGTCCTCACTGGACCCTCTTTGTACTTTACCCATCAGCCACTTCTGCTCCATGTGAGTCTCTTCGCTCAGTCTGAGCCTTCAGAGCTTCTCTGCGCTCCGATTGGGCAAATGATTGATTTGTCTGCGGAGCAGGACTGAACCCGTTTGTCCCAGCGAGCTGAGTCACTGTCTACGTGTCTGCTCATGTAAACCATAACCACAAATTACACTGGGAAAGAAGAAATGACAAAAAGCACATTTCACATGTTTTATTATCAACATTTATACATTGCAGGAAGTCAAGATTTCACGAGTGGATTCATGCAGAGGCTTTGTGATCGCCACAGCTTCAGCATGCGTGGGGGGGGGGCCCTGGCGCTGCGCTTCACAACAACACAGTTCAATGACAGCCATGTGGTCCGGCTTCAACGAGGATCCCCCACAGCCCTCACTGTGCACCGATTACAACTGATCAATGTGCCGAGGTGCAGCAGCGACCGCCGACCGCACAGGAGGGCAAGAGCCATGGTTTGCTTTCCAAGTGTCGGACCATAACGGTTCCTACAAGTTTTTTAAGACCACGCAAATGTCCACAAATGTCAAAATTCAAGGCTTTTTTAGGGATTATTTCCAAATTACGTAAATTCAATGCTTTAAAACTTTAAGACCGCCAGATCCCTGCATAAAGACACTCAACAACCCTTGTGCTCTCTAATGGGGTCCAGATGACCCCACGCTTGCGTTGATGTGCGATCTCTCCCATGACAAAGGTGGTCAGGATTTTATTTCTACCATGGACACCAGTGAAGATGAAAAAAATCCTTGAAAATAAAGTTAAGCGCACTGTCTTGTGGAGTCCAGATGACGAACTATAATGTAAACATGCCTAGGATAGCACAAGGGTTGAAAACGCATAACTGGTTGTAGAATCATTCTTACAAACTCTTTTCCAACTTTAGGTTCAGTTTCAGTGACGTAACTGGACGATTTTCAAACCGTATCAATAAAAATCCTCTTAACTTTGTTTTTATCCAATTGGCGACAAGAACGAGTTCTGAGAACTGACTGACCTCAGAGAATCTTGTAGATCAGAGGTCTGACGCCTTAGACTCCAGAGCCATATGCAGCTAAATGTTATTTAGGAGCCGACGAGGTTTATGTTATCAAAGGAGTGTTTTCATATTGTCTTTGTTGGGTTTTTTTTCCAAAAAAAAAAAAAAAAAAAAAAAAAAAAAACAACAAAATATTCCACTTATTTAAAGGGAGTTTACAGAAGCAGAAGAACATACAAAATAATTGCAGGGTTTAATCCTAATTTGATCTGCCACATGCAGCTCTGGATCAGTAGCTTTGGAGAAAATAATAGCAATTTGAATAAAAAATGTGCTTGGAGTAGGGCTGGGCCATGTGGAATTTTTTATATCAATTTAATTTTATCATACTCTTGCGATAACCATATATTATGACGATACAAGTCAAATAACTAAAATTTGTCAAATTTGAACATTCTGTGGTTCATAAGAGAAATAATAAAGTTTATTTCCTATCACACTATGTAGTTTTGTTACTTTTTGTCAATTGTGTTTAGATTTTTGACACTGCAAAGATGAAAAAAAGTTGAATCAACAGTCACTGCAGTTTATTTTTAGAATCAGCTTATGGACCGTGTTCCTCTCTTCTGTTGCACAATAGTGTTCAGCTGTTTAAAGTAGGCGTGTGCCAAAATATCGATACTGCGATAGCCCTGGGATTGATTTTCGGAGGGTTCTCGCCAAGTATCGATCTTTTATTTTGGTTTGAAGAGGCTGTAAAACATTATATTCATCATCGTTTAGTGAGACGTTCCATTGGCGGTAGATAGAAGGCGCACATAGCGAGACACCAATGTGTCTGGCAGCTACTTGAATTATTCAATTTTTTCTGTTTTTTACAACAACCGTGCACTTAGTAGTGGCACTGCTGTTCATGTTTGTTATTATTAACACTGAATTTTACAGATAATTCAAATTCAATCGGTGCTGACGATTGTCAGAGACATAGTGTTACTGATTCCAGGAACGTCGTACAAAAGTGTCTATTTGTCGCAAAAATTAAGACACGAGTGGTTTATTATGATTTTGTTTAAGGTAAAAAAAAAAAAAATAGATACATTTTCCCCCAAAATATATGTTATCTTATATAATGTGGTTATTAGAGACTGTTTTTACCAATTGTAGAAGTGTTGCGATATCATCACATCATGAGGTGCCCAGTGATTCCCAGTACTAGTTCAGAGGCTAATTAAATAAATGCATTTACATGTATGGATTTGTTTTTAGCTTGAATTCTTCGAATGTTGTTATTCATTAGTAAAGGGAGAATAAAGATTCAGAGATATGATAGAAATTTTCATTTCAAATTCAAGTAAATCTGCTACAGCAATATGCATTTAATTTTGAAAGGAACTTGTGTGTGCTGTTGTCAAAAATAAGTTTTAAAAATGTAATTAGAAAAGCACAACACTTTCATCATTCAAATTTATACATTTGAATGCTACATTTTATGAGTTGATGATTTAATGCCCGCATACACAAATAAAGTCTATTTAGTCGGTAAGAAACTGACCCAAGTGGCACGCCATACTCAAAAAACCCTGACAAATAAGTAATCTGATTACAGTAATGATCAACTGACTTTTGTACAAGTGATTCAGATCTATTTCATAAAAAAAAAAACGTGTCATTAAGTTTGTGGAGTTTTCGGTCAAAATATATCCTTTCAATTTAATCACGCAGAAAATCAACTGGGTTCAACTGTAGAGTTGCAGACGTCAACTCTCGCGAGATTAAGAACGGCGAAAAATTAAAATTCTAAAACTCAGGAACTGCGCCGTTGATTTCTGTTGAAGCCGAGACCACATCGAACTGCATCTTCAACTGCGGTCAATCCGACAAAAAGAGTTTCAACAACCTGACTTTTTTTGCAAAATAAGATTTAATGTAAGAGCGAACCGTATACCGAATATTTTAATGACTGTCACACAAACAAACTGAGCTTTTAAGGGCAACGGATTCAGGCAGACATGACACGAGCTAAGCTGGTATTACAACACTGGCCGCCATGTTTTCTCGGCCTAATACAGCAGCTGAAAGATAAAGTATTCTATTTCATAAAAACCTTGGTTATTTGAGCTTCAATTATTGCGACGATATCCTTGGCGAACTGCAGGTTCTCCTCGGCCAGGATGGTGAGCATGTTGATGTGCGGCTTGCTGTTGAACGTCAGGTCCTCCAGGGAGGACTGGTACTCCCGACACGCGTCCTGGCGCGCCGCGCCGTCCTCCATCTTCGAGAATTGTGAGCCGCAGAAACCTACACGAGTCTGACCGGAAGCATCACCGCCGATCAGCAGACAGTCCACGAACTCGTGCAGCGAACCTTCCGCTCGGAGTCGAAGACTTACAAGGCCAGACTCGTGTTTTTTGTTTTCCTTCTTTTTTTTCGGTGGACGTTCTCGATCCGATTTTGACGACAAGAAAATGGCGACCAGAACCAACAGTGGAGGGCATCACGTGACATTTGTATATTTATAGCTGTCATTACGTCAGGCAAATCCAATTGGCTAAATTAAGCTCCTCCTCCCCTGGTTAGGGCGGTTCCCACGGTTACAGACAGACAAATAAACCAATCAAAACAAAGATATGTCGCCATTATATAACGGACAAACAATAAACATAGCGTAATTTATTTATATATATATATAGAAATACGTTTTTTTAACGAAATGAAAATGTAAAGGGATTTACAGATAAAATATTTTAAAAAATGAGTAAATTACAAAC
>NC_050525.1:6382240-6383144 GCF_002922805.2 Oryzias melastigma | reverse complement strand
ACGTTTTTTTAACGAAATGAAAATTTAAAGGGATTTACAGATAAAATATATTAAAAAATGAGTAAATTACAAACAAGAAAACACCCTACACTCAAGAATTATCAGAGGACCAAACAATGGGCCAAAACAAAATAATTATTGAATTTTGCTCCCCAGTCCTGGAGCGACCAAGGAGGCCTATTAACCCCTTTTCACCTGTGAGCTCCCCATGACCTTTTTTTCTTAAAAAACATGGTGTTTTAATTGTGGTTAGGAAGTTTTTAAAGAACTTTTAAACCAAACTCTCTCAAGCTAAATGTCTTAAAAATATTTTTTTTTATGTTGATCTGAAGCCTGTTCCCAAAATCTCTTCTGAGGGGGCGTGGCTTTTGGAGCTGATCTGAGCAGCTCCGCCCCTAATCCCCCCATCTGATTATGATAGCTGTGTCACCGAGGTGAAATTAGTTGGATATTAGACATTTGAAAGACATCCGCTCTGGGAACACTGCGGTACCGAGCCGAAAGAAGAGTCAGTATAGCGCACATGTCAACATCAAGGCCCGGGGGCCGGATCCAGCCCTCTGGGTAAGTATATCTGGGCCTTCAGATCATTTTATTATATTGTTATTAATGGCATGATGTTGGACCACTTATTTCTAACTTGTATAACTTTGACAAAGCATATCATTATGGAGAGTAAAATATTGAAAGTTATTTAAGGTTTAAATTTATTTATTCTGGAATAATATTCCTGCCTTTTTATTATTCATAATTATGTCAAAAAGTTACATTTTTTTAAGTTTTAAAAATTTAGTTTTAGTGTGTTCAAAAAATGTTTATCCTGCCCACGACCTAAGGTGTGTTTTGGATTTTGTCCCCGTTTGTGATTGAGTTTGACACATAGACTGTATATAAAATAACTGGA
>NC_050525.1:6375669-6381243 GCF_002922805.2 Oryzias melastigma | reverse complement strand
CTCCCTCAAAAACAATGACTTGTACAATCAGCCCAGTCTCAGTAAAATGCGTACATATGCCACGATTTGGGAAATACCGTGTATAATACACGCCAAAACCGGTTTTTGTGTGCATATAATACGCGCGGTCCTAAACGTGTTAAATGTGTTTTCCACGTTTGACACGCCCCCTGGTGGAGGCGTGAGCATCACAGACAGCCCCGCAAACGAACAATTTGCTTTTCTAACCCTAACCATAACCGTAATCCTAACCTTAACCAGGAACGACGTCATTCAGAAAAGAGCCGGAGGATTTCTGACAACGTGATCAAAACCAAACCTAAAAAGCCATTCCCCCGAGTCGCCGTTATTGAAGGTGTTTACATCTGCGGTCTCGTGGTCGAGGCGTGGAAAGAGGTGGACGGTTGCAATAAACTCACTCCTGATTGGTGACAGTACTTCCTGTAGATTCCATGACTCAGCTATGACTCAGACCAATCGCTGAAGATTGTTTGCAAATGGCGGTATCCGTTTCAGGAATTGACAGTGAAAGCGGCGGCCTACTTTCGCGAGGAGAGGAAGTAATGCATTTCCAATGGGGGACCTCAGGGCTTGAGAAGTCCATTATTTTTACAGTCTATGGTTTGACACTCCTGGAGTCCGTTTCAAGAAGCAGGTTTAACAAAGCCAGAGTTAAAACCTGAACTCAGAGTTGACTGACTCAAAATTAGCAAACTTAGAGTTTTCAGTTTCAGAAAAGCTGAAAAGAGTTGATTCAATCAACTCTGAGTTGTTGGACTCAGAATCAGGTTCGAGCGTCGCAACTAAAAAAAGCCCTGAGCAAGGGAGCAAAGACAGCATGATTCACCATAGCAACGGGGACAAACGCCTTAAGAGCTTTATACTTCATGGTGACAGAAATTGGTGTATTCCTACACACATATGCCGACTACGAGCACATTTTCCGCAGAAAGAGTAACACTACTGCCGCAGCAAAACAGAGAGAGTTGTCATGGGAGAAAATAGCTGCAGTCTACATTTGAATCACATTTGAATCCGTAATTGCATGAATGACTGTTTAAATTGAGAAACGCCAAGCAATCGACTGGTGTCCTCCAAATCGTCTCCCGACATAAATAACATTCCCTCTGGATTAATCCAGCCCCCTCGTCTACATGATCCTCTATGAATGAACATGTCATTTTGGTTTCTGAGTGATGGAAACGTGACGTCTCTAATGTGAATGTTCTCTAATGTTAATGAGGAACTCATATTTGAACATCCTTCACTTTAAAAAGGGGCGGAGACCGCAGAGAGCTCTAGGTTTCCTGAATGTAACCTGCTCCAGACCAGGTTACATTCACAGAGTCAGTTGCCACAGTGATTGATTCTGAGTTCAGCTTAACCCGCTTCATGAAACGGGTTTGATTTCACCCAGTTTCATTGGTTTAACCTACCTCCTTTTTTTGAGTTTTCCTCAACTCAGAGTTCACAAACTCAAGAGTTTCAACAAAACCTACTTCTTGATATGAGCCCCTGGTCTAGCGGGTTGTGTGAGGAAGATGTGTCGTTCACATTCATATTTAGGGACTGTTAACAAATTAAGTACATTTTTAATGTGAATTTTTGCGTTTTTTTCAATAGCTTTTAAGTTAAAGTTAATGTACCTAATTGGCCCAAATCACTCTAGAATGTTAAATCTGACAAACATTTATTAACCAAAGGCGAACTTCACAGAAGCCACAGGCAGGATTTAGACTTTCTCTGCTGCTCAGATTGCAGTTCTGACGCTTGGCCAGCAGAGGTCTCAGACCTCACCGTTTGTGGCAGCTCCGCTTTTATCTTAAACAAGCAGAGAAAGAGAAACTTTCCTTGTTTTATGGGACAGACCTACTGCTGTTAAACGGACTGATCTCAGGTGTAAAGACACACCTGAGTCCTCATAGCACCTATCAAAATAAAGTCTTCATGACTTTTAGAAAACATACAATATTGAGAAATGCAGTACGTCTCACTCTGGTTTATTTTTAGATGATCTTTGGCACTTGAGACTGAGCCTGTACGGTCCAGTTGACGTCTGGGCCGAAACGTAGCAGGTTGAGGTTTCTGTGCAGAGAAGACGACGCTCAGGAATAAAAACAACAGCCATCTTTTTAATAAGGATTCATGAAGCTTGGAGTCTGTGGACCCACAACATTCCAGAAAAAAAAAACAGCCGACTCAGCACCAGGAGATCCAGTTCCCGCTTTTCTTCTGACACGTCCTCTGCTTCAGGAAGAGTGCTGGAGGCGGAGTCTGTCTCCATGGTAACAGGAATGAAAGGTGATGATGTTGAGCAGGTGCAGGGATAGAGTTTCCCATCATGCTTTGCTCCATCAGACAACATCTTTGAGGAGTTCAGGGAACTGAGGAACATTTTCAAGAAGACAAAATCCAGACGTGAAGGCAGAACCAGTGGGTCCGGGCCCGACTGGAGCCCGGAAGTTCAGGAGATTCTGGCGGCGTTCCTCAGGCGTCGGAGTCGTCGCTGCTATCGCGGCTGATCTCGATCTGCAGCGACGGCAGGTTGTCCAGCCGGCTCTTCTTCATCTTGTGGCTGAGGCGCTCCTGCTTCTGTTTGATCATGGCGCCCCACATCCTCTGCAGCGTCGAGTCGTCCTCCTCCTCCTCCTTCTCCTCCCCCTCTGCTTTCTCGCCCCCTCTCCGGCTGGCGTCCTTCCGACCCGAAGAGGACGGAGCAGAACGGTCGCTCCCTCGCTGCTCGCTGTCGCCGAGTCGGCTCCAGAGGTCGCCTGAGGAGGGAGCGACAAAGAATTTGTTTTGAAGTGTACAGTTGTTGATCTTGTGTCTATTGAACTGAATGTGTTCAGTTTGCCAGAGTTGCATTAATCTACATGAATCTTTGATCGCCAGCAGATCGCTCTAGAATCCTGGACTTATTTTCTTTGAAGATTTAGACTTTAAACAGAAGTGTGAAAATGTTCACGTCTGTCTAAAGTGGATGAAGTTTGTAGTGAGGAGTTTTACCGCCTTAAAACATCTAGATTTCCCCTCTGAGGTTATTTTAGGTCACAACTCTTGGGATGAATGAGCCACCACCGTACCCGTCTTCCTTTCTTTGGAGCTGGAGAAGAGGGCTCTGTCCTGATTGGCCACGCCCAGTCTGCTGTGCACATCTCTGACTGGCTCCTTGGTTGGGGGCGTGTCCCTAGGGGCGGCGGGGGAAGGGGAGCGGCGTCTGTCCGGAGAGTACCGCCTTTTACCGAGCCGCTGCCGAACATCTGCGGGAGAGACGTGGAGTCAGAGTGGACCGGGTCCATAATCAGCAGAGGCATCACCTGCCCCCCTCACCGGTCTTCCCGCTGCTGGCCACAGGGGGGGGCTGTCTGTGCTGGGACAGCCCCTGCCGCTTCTCCAGCAGCAGCTGCCGCACGTCCGTCAGCTTGGAGGGAGACGAGGATTTGGTTCTGCTCTGGGAGCCCGACGTCCCGATGCGGTTCCTGATGGGTGACAGAAAGCGTCAAAATAAAAGCTTCAGGATCTTCAGTTGGTGAAACTGGAGCTTCATGCAGTCGAGTCAGCAGGTTCTGATACCCCCCCTCATTCATTCTTAGTGATGATAAAGTACTGATGTAGCTACAGCTGCCCTGGGGCTGACTGACAGAGGCATGGCTGCCAGGGTGTGCCTGGTACCTCTGGGGGACAGGTGCCTTGCCCAAGCAAACAGGGGTTGGCTGGCAGGAGCGGGGATTGAACCACCAATCCTTGGATCAGAGGCCGACCTGCTGTACCACCAGAGCCACTGCTGCCCCTTTAAATATATGTATGACCTTTGTTTTCAGCTTTTATAGTAATTAAAAAAATGTGTTTACCTGATATTTTAGCAACATGCTAACACTTTTGGCTAATTTAGTTAACTGAGTAATTTTATGCTAATTTTGAGCTTAGCTAGTATTTAAGCAATGTGCTAGCTTTTTTTGCTAATTTGTTATCTATTGGGTGTTTTTAGGCTAATTTAGAGTTTAGCTTCTATTTTAGCAACATGCTAACGTTTCTGACTAGTTTAGTTTACTGAGGCTACTTTGAAGTTCAGCTAGTATTTAAGCAACAAGCTAGCTTATTTTGCTAATTTGGCATCGACAAAGGTTTTTGGGCTAATTAGGAGTTTAGCTCATATTTATGGAACTAAACATTTTTACAAAATTGCCATGTATTAGGGCTCTTTAAGAAAGTTCACTACAAATTTCTAGAAATTTAGGTAAACTTTAGCGCTCTTTCATCGTTCTTTACCGGAATTTTCAGTCTAGTTTTTGCAATCAGCAAATTCCTTCAACAAAAATTGCGTCACTATTTTCAGCAAAAACTTTCACCATCCTCAACGACTACTTTCAGCAAAAAGCGTTCACACGAGCATTATCGCAGGTAAAGCAACTTTTCTAGTTCACTTTAGTTTTCCAGGTACAGTATTTTACTTTCTTAAATGTCGGCTTTTGGTTTTCTTCAGATCTGAAAACAAACTTTTGTAGGTTTGGTTGATACATAAAAGCTCGTCTGACTGTGTCACATGACTGCCGATTGCGGTGGGCGGAGCTCACCGGATGCTCTTCAGGTGGCTCTCCACCTCGTCGGCGTACATGGTCATTTTTTTGCTCTTCTTTGGCGACGGCGTGGAGATCATCTTCAGCTCCAGGTCATAGTCCATCTCATCAGACTCCGACCACGGAGACGGCGATCGCTCCGCTCTGCTGTGAAGCCCCGCCCCTGCAGGACGCGAGCTGCCTCCTTTCTCTTTGAACTCCACCACCCTGTCGTCGGAGTCCATGTCCTCGTCACTGCCGTCCTCCTCTTCCTCCTCCTCCTCTTCCTCCTCTTTGATGGGCTCCTCTGGCAGGTTGACCAGGTCAGCTGAGAAGACAGAGATGGCGTTTAGGAAACCTTATAATTCACCAGAGTGTGAACTTTTAGCCCCGCCTTCATTTAGTATAACCCTTTAAGATAACATTCTTTGGACAATCGTAACTCTTCCACTTCCACTCTTCCGGCCCGACGCCATGAAGGTGTCACGCCGGACCCCGGCGCGACACCTTCATGGCGTCGGGCCGGACCCCTTTGTTCTCACCGGAGTGTCGGTGCGTGTACGGCGGCGTGTGTCCCATGCTGTCTCCAATCAGAGGCTTCTTGCTCTTGATGACGTCTCTCTGGATGCGCCGGTTGTGGTACCTCCTCTTCCTGAACAGACAGAAATCAAAGTTTCTCATGAAGCTCCAGCGTTAGCCGGAAATCCTACCTGAAGACGCATTCCAGTCATCTTTTGATCTATTTTTAAATCGTTTTTTGACAAATACTTTCAGCAGAGTGACAGGAATTCGTTAGAAATTAAACTCCAATTTGTGGGCGGGACCGTTGGTGTGGACAAACCCCGCCCCCACTTTCCCTCGCTGCAGCTTAGAGCTCAGAGAAAGGAGCTTGTGTCCCGCTCAGCATATTGGTCACAAATACTGTATCTTTCATACTAAAAGCTGCTCCAAAGTGTAAGTGTCAGCAGCCAAAAATAATAAGAATAAAGAAAAAAAAAAAATATATATATATATATAT
>NC_050525.1:6352732-6375599 GCF_002922805.2 Oryzias melastigma | reverse complement strand
ATATATATATATACATAAACCACACTTTTTGGGGGACTGGTCACTCCTTTATCGTCCCTGAAGGAGCTCAGCTGCTTTATCTCTTTTGATTTCTCTGTTTACTCATCTGTCAGCTGATATTGATTTATTGTGTTTATAATGTATATTTTTTGTGATTTTCTTAGCCATTTCTTTTATGAACAGAGTCCTAGAGTTTTTTTTAAAGATGCTTTCACAACTTCTCACCAGGAGTTGCTGAGGATGCCCTTCATGCCTCCATAGTTGGGGTTTCCGTACTTCATGTAGTATCTGCTGCGCCGCGCTGCGCCCGGCTCCTTCTTATCATCTGGACCCGAAACAGAACGAGACAAAGAGGAAGAAGAAACCACATGAAACAGGACCTGGAGTCAAACAAAACTGTGTGTGTGTGTGTAAAAATGAACACCAAGACTGATCCTCAAACTCATGAAGACACGAGGCTGAGTGGTGAAACGTTTCAAGAAAGAAGACTTGGGTCCTGATACCATGATTTACCTTCATGATACGAATATCAAACCAAAAGTGGGTTTTGTAGTTTGAATGTAAGATTTCTGGGGGGCATGTCCCCACATGGGGACAAAAACAAACACGACAGGTCACCTTGTGTGGCGAAGCGCAGCAGCAGCTTGTTCCCTTTGAAGGGTTTGATGGCGGGCCGCAACTCGTTCCTCAGCAGCGACTCTCTCTCAGCCCGTGACAGGTCATCCACCTGAGGCGCACACACACAAACACACAAAAGTTTCAACACTTCCTGACTGGAGCCTTATGTTCCCACCGAACACGATTCCAGCTGTGAATGTGCATCCTCTCCCTCTGTTTCGACGTGTCAAACTTGGTTATCAAAATGTACGTTCCTAAAGCTCATGGTGGAAGACACGGTGATGTTGAGAAATCAGGTTTACGTATTGTAAAGAGCTCTACAAAAGCATGGGTAATCACATCTCCATGTCTGGTTCATGAGATCATTCAGAGACTCTCCAGTACGATGACCATCTACTGCAGGAGCTGCTTCTGAGTGACGGACGCTTTCAGCGGAACTTCCATCACTGACCCACTTTGACAGCTAGCTGTCCTGCATTATTCAGAGTGAGAATATTTAAAAACAATAATAAAACGAGAGGATATTTTTATTATTATCGTGATAAAATTCATAAAAAGATCTAAAAGTTTAGGAGAAGGATCAGGTTGTCCTCCATGTTGGTTTAGGACTCCACCCACTAATGAACGAGCCAAAGCAGACTCCCTGATTGGTTAACAGACGGAAATCTTTACCAAAGTTAATGGTGGAGGGAAAAAAATGTAGATTTTTAGATGCATTGATTATGATCCACAACAACTGCATTTCATTTGCTGCATTGACATGATCCTATAACGTCGGATGTATTTTATTTAGAAAGGAAGTCAAAGCTCTGTCAGAAGTTATAAACTATTTATTTATTTATTTTTTAAGGTATTTTCTCTTCATGTTTAGGTTTTATTAATGACAAAAACACAATAGTTTATTTGAATGCATCGGGTCAGCAGCAAAAACACAAATATAAATCAGAATCTTATTTTTCTCAAGTGACAACTTTGTGGCTCCAACTGGGTTTTGGTTGGAGAGAAATCGACCCAAATGGCTCTTTAAGGTCGAAGGTTGCAGACCCCTGATCGAGTGTCTTGTAGCAAATAGAAATGTTTCTCATTGATAATTATTTTGTAACCATAGATGCCTCTATTTTCCCACCTCAAACTAAAGTTCAGGCAAAATATTTATAACTAGTCAGAATTTTTCATCACGCTGCCTCTGAACTGTCGCCATGCCCGACGCTCCAATCGGATCATTAGATTGACTTAGCACTGAAACTAGACGCCCCTTTCTGACTGGTCCGTAAAGGCCAACACGCCGGCTCGGTTGGTGACCACTACCTGTGTCCCGCGCTCCTTCGGCGGCTGCTCCTCCTGCCCATCACTGCTTCTTCTGGCTGCCTCCTCCTCTTCATCGCCCACCTCACCCTCCTCTTCATCGTCCTCTGAGCCTGAACCCCGCTGAGCTGTGGGGTTCAGACAGATCCATTACTCAGACTGCACTGCGGTCTCTGAAAGTCCGAGCACGTTTCCGCTCGCTGACCTTTGCCCTCTTTGCCTGGCTGCTCTCCGGTCTCCGTGGTAATGGTCTCCGAGTTAGGCATTCTGCTGGTGTTGATGAGCGCCCGGATGGAGGTGTCGTCATCCAGCCAGACCACGTTACCTAAAGGACGGAGGCGGTGGTTAAACCTCGGGAGCTCTCTGGTTTTCAGGTAAACGTTCGGACGCTCACATGACGCGTCGTCGATCCACTCGATGTGCGCCGGAGGATACTCCTTAAAATAGCCGAAGATGTCCTGCGTGCTCATGTCGTCTACGCCCATAATGTGGAGCGCCTCCAGCCGCAGGCGGGGGATGGCTGAAGCAGACGACAGCGTCAACAACACACAGCACCACCACCTCAGGACGCCACAAAAAAACCAAACACAGCGCCCCCCCCACCTTTCTTTATGGTCTCCTTGTCCAGGAGGACGGTCCTCTGACCCACGCTCTGCTCGCCGCAGAAATGGAAGCGCCGAGCTCGCTTCTCCTTCCTCTCGATCGCCTCCTAACACACAAGAAAGCGCGTCACACAACACTTTCATGAGTCTGCCGCTTTTGGTTTTTACTAGTGGTGCCACAAACAATTATTTTAACCAATTATTTTTTCTGATTAGTTGACTAATCGGGCCATGGACAACCTAGATGTAAGGAACTCATCTTAACCATCATTAGATTTAAACTAAGAGCTAGACATATAGCATTACCTGTAATAATGTGAATACTGTGAGTGCTGTAAGCTGAGTTTGGCCGCTGAAGATGATAGCGCTGATAGCTAAAAACGCAGGAACTGATAGCTAGCTAAAATATTAGTTAAATGCCATATTAGCCTAAAAAACTGAAAAAAGCCCATTAGACAAAAAAGCCTAACATGCATCTGAAATATTAGCTAAACTCCAAAATAGCCCAACAAACTGGGGGAAAAAAAATAAAATTTAGCCTAAATAGCTAGCATGAAGCTGAAATTCCAAATTCCAAAAAAAGCCTAAATTAGCCAAAATAGCTGAAATATTAGCTAAACTCCAAAATAGCCTAAAAAAAACCTTAATAAATGCCAAAATAGTCCAAAAAGCTAAGAGAATGACATTATAACTTAACTTCACTACACTCTGACAATATAATTTAAAGGAATGGGTAATAGACGATTAAATTAGTTGTTGACTATTTTGATAGTCGATTAGTCGACAGTGGCATCCCCATTTGTTACCACGGTAACTGTGTCATTTATGTCATGGAGTTAGTGGTTTGTGGTTGGAGGCGATCATCCAGGTGTCAGAGGCAGCAGTCTGAGGAGAAACAGTCTACAGCCGCCTCCTCTTCCAGGGGAGTCCTGGTACCCAAACCATGCTAGGAGAGTGAGCTATGACCCCGGGGTCACAGGTCACTCAGACAGATCGTTGTTCACCATGTCCTGCTCTGTAGGACCTGACTGTAACTTTATGTCAACAATGCTCTTCATCAACATTCATCTGTTGGCGGGAGCCCCGCGTGCTCAGTGAGGCTGCTTGTACCTTTGAGTTCACGTCGATCCCGGTGATGAACGCTCCGGCCTTGTTCTCATAGCGCCGGCTGGTGTCCTGCAGAAACAGAGCGACATAACCGGGTCACCTGTGAGACCGGGTCAAGATGGACTGACCCGGTCCTAGTTCCGGGTCAGGATTGACGAACCTGAGACCTAAAACAAGAGGAGGCCAGCTTTAAACTCTGCTGTGAATTCACGTTTACAGCCGGATTCTCCGAACTCCCGCAGGTTCTAAGTTAAATGGAGATCAACAGGTGAGCGACACGACAACTCTGTTCCTTGAGCGGCCCAGCAAACGGAAAATCCCCCTCGTTACAGCAACAGCAGGGGCGCTCGTCACCGACTAATTCCTGGAACTAGCTGGAGCTTTAGGTCACTGCGCCACGACTCCCACGCGTGTCTGTCGGCTGTAGGAAAACTCCAGTCCCCGGCTCCGCGGGCCCACGTTCAGGTTCTTACCGGCAGAAGCTCCTTCAGGGAACGGTTAACGGAGATGTCCTCCGCCTCCAGCTCTCCCTCCTCCACCTCCATCGGTTCGGGCTCGCGAGCATCTCGGTCCGACTCGGAGTCGGAATCTGGTTCCGAGTGCTCCGAGCCGCTGTCTGGCTTCACCGACACCTGCAGGCTGCGCACCGCCGCCATGGCGTTAACTATTGCGAACAACGGCCGCTGAGGCTGCGGGAGTACCGTGGCCCGGCAGTAGTGGTACCGTGACCCGGTAGAGTTTCGCCACTTTTCTTCTTCGTTGACGGAAATGTAACGAAGTCAGGGTCTGGCGCCCCCTGTCGACGTGTGTGTCCAGTAGCGCCGCGAGAACTGCAGTAAAGCTGTAGTTTTTATTTATTTAAACACAATATCAGAAGAATATTTAGTACAACACTCAAGACATTCCAGGAACAAAAAAATCCCCAAATATTTCAGACTAATCAGAACAATATAAAACAGAGATAGTTTATTAAAAAAAAAAAAAACTACAAAGAAAGTGTGGGTTCTGCCTAATCAAAAGTAACACATTTAAAAATTTTTAATAGTCTTGATTTTTTAAAATTTCCTATTACACATTTTTATTTTTTCTAGAGAGGCTTGATATAATTTAAGATATGCTTCTTTAAAATTATTTAAAGGGGAGATTTTCTCTGACCATTTTTTCTTATGAATATATTATCTTGTCAAAATTATGATAAAGTTAATTATATATGCTTTAGTGAAGCTGTAGTGAGCTTTATTGGAGGACTGTAAAGCGCTTGATGTAAACAGCGTCATTTACAGTTTCTGTTCGTTTCCATTTTACACCAGCAGAGGGCGCTGTTTCACAGTTTATCCGTCATTTACTGCACAGTTCGTCAGGGGTCCTCACATTGACTGTAAAAAACACTTTTCTTAAAAAATACTGTTCCTATTTACAGTCAATAGTCTTCACACAATATGAAAAGAACATTGATTCATCCGATTTGTGTGTGCCTAATTCTTGGCTTGTGACTTGTAAATGCCTATTTGTGTGTAACTTTGGATTTGTGTGTGGAACACTCAAGAATTACGCACACACAAATCAAACTGGATATATAGCATTACCTGCAATAATGCCAGTGTGAATGCTGTAAGATAAATGTGGCTGCAGAAGACACCAGCTGATAACTGAAAATAATGAGGCTGAAAGCTTGCCAAAAATATTAGCCAAATGCAAATTTAGCCAAAATACTGGGAAAAAAAGTCTAATTTTGACAAAAAAGCTAGCATGACACTAAAATATTTGCCAAACTCCAAATTACCCTAAAGAACATTTAAAAACTCTTATTTTGACAAAACAGTTAGCATAATGTTAAAATATAGCTAAACTCAAAATTAGCCTAGAAAAACTGGGAAAACAGCTAGCATGGTGCTAACTTAAAAGCTAAGTTCCAAAATACCCTAAAACACAGTAGTTGTTGAACATTTTAAAGTTTGAATGGTGTCTCTAGCTGAAAGAATGGAGAAATTCACAAGTTTCAGAGTGCAAAAAGTTTTTGAAGGATTTGAGCAATTTCTCATTCATTTCTTATGGAGCATATTTTGCTCATTGTTTCAAAAACTATTAAGCTTATAAATACCAAAAGTACAAGCAGTAATTTTCTGAACGAGCTGAATGTTTTGATACCAAGATTGCTGAAATCAATTGTTCGAACGTGTGAGGCGGGGCCAGCGGGAACCTCATGCTCTTATTGAGGCATCTGATTGGCCATTTTATACCTTTGATAACTTGTGATAAAGAAAATATATCATGAAAAAAGGTTTAGCAAGAACATGTTGAAAAGAGACACCAGAGCAACAACGATTATCCTGACAAACAGAATGACTGAGTAATAGATGTTTCTTTTTCAATACAAGTCTGTGGGATTTTGGCTTCTTGGAACCAGCGGGTACTTCCTGTTTGGAACGTGATGGAGGAGGGGATGACCAGTCCAGTTCTCTCAATGTACTGTGTTTTATGATTTTAATCTGACAGCAGCACATTCAAGTTCTTTTCAAAATAAAATTCAGTGTCAAAAAAAGATCCTCCTGCAGCAGTACATTTACGTGCACTCATGATGCATTTCTATCACTTAAGAACTTTGTTTCTGAACAGAAACTATGAGTCGTTCCAAAAATGTGCTTTGTTTGTGATGTCACATCTTTAATGAGTTAAATGCTTTTCCTTTTTTTACTTTGTAGTTGTCCTCAAAATGTCCTTCATGTCCGACACTCATGAGAAAGACTGTCTTCCATGTTTGTGGGGACGTGTTTTATTTCCTTTGTGCGCCACATGAACAGAAAACATTTCACGTTACACGGATCACATGTTTACAAAAGTGCTGGAATCAACAAACGTGAAAAAAAACAGAGGATTTCAATCTCAAGCAAATCAGTTAAAGACAAAAAAGAAAACCATTAGAATAAATTATACTTTGACTCATTCAGTGTAAAAAACTGAAGTGACTTTTTTGAAGTTCACACATCAAACTGTACAAGTTAAAAGCTCCAACAATCTTGCTCTGATCTTCATAAACCAGGATTCTGAGCGTGAAACAAAGATGTGGAAGAGCTGAAGTTAGCCTTTGAAATAAACCATCAGCGGTCCTCATGACGGTGGAGAAGCTTGTCTGTTTAAGACAGTTCCTGTGGAAAACAGACAAAAAAAGTTCACTTTTGTGTCTGTGATCAGGGCAGACCCTAGGCATAGGTGACATAGGCGGCCGCCTAGGGCGCAATCTCCTGGAGGGGGTGCCAGATTTTTTACAGTTTGACACATAACTAATTTTGTGTAAAATATTTTAAAAAGATAATAATTAAAAACATAAATAAAATAAGTCAAAGGTTTGATATAATTAATAATTTTTCCTGGTGCTGTGTCCCTGCGTCTGCTAGTGCAGATGATTGGAAGGAAAGAAAAACAGAGTGCAACAGTATGTGGACACACTAGATTTGGACACACCTGTCACTGCAGGCCTGGAGGTCTAGTGTCCCGGCTGAGGACAGACAGAAGAGTGACGGTCAGAAGACAGCAGCTTACATGTGATGAAGGTTAAGTTTTAGACTGGTTTAAATGGATGATTCTGGAACAGAGAACATGTGAGATGAACAGGTTCAGCAACAGTAACAGCCGCTCAGGTTCAGGCGTGTCACCACGGACCGGCTCACACTTACAGCAGCCGAGTGACTCAGCTTGTCGAAGCGGAACTTCAGGTTGGATCTGGGAGAGTTCTTGTTTTTCAGCTCTGAAAGTGAAACACAGACACTGTCAGTAAAAGAAAAGCCGGTCCGGACGTTTGTATGGACGGTTTACAGAACCAAACCTGTGGGGCTGCGACACATGATGAGCGGACAGGAAGTCTGAGCGTCTACTGCCACCTGCAGTACAGAGGACAGAACAGGAAGTCATTTTTGTGCCATCACATTGCAAACACAGTTTGACTCAACATTTCCTAAAGTGCAAACAAAATAAAAATAAAACTCCACAGTTTGTAAGTGAAAATATCAAATATTTGCTTTTTCTTCATTTAAAATTTTCTTTTACATTTGCACCACGTATTTTCAGGTGCATTGTGTCTCATCTTGCTTTCTCCCCATCTTTGATTTTGCGTTCACAAGTTTCACTTTAGCATAATATATGTGCCACATCAAACAGCCAATCACAGACAAGAGGGTTCATGCTGATTGGTCTAGATCAGTTCTTATATGAGGGCCAATTAAAGAACTCGACATTAGACTGGGGGCTAATTTTGGTGAAAAAAAGTGGATAAACAAAAAAAAATGTTTTACCAACTTTAATGACCAAGTGTTATTTGTACAGTTAACAGAGTGTTCACTGAAATAAGTGAAATATTGGATCAACAAAAGTTCTGTAATTTGTTGCCTTTAAAATAAATAGTTTTCATTAAATTAAACCTTTGAATTGATGTTTTACTCAACTCAATAGTTTATTTAGCTAAAAAACTAATATTTTTAAATGTTTAAATGTATCAAAAATTTCTAGATTTTACAGTGTAAAAACAAACAGCAAGATTTAAAAAAAATGTTTTAACAGAGAAATATCATCAGTTTTGGTCAACATCAGACCTGTGTGATGTCTGTCAGCATATTTTATATTCTCCTCGTCACTGGCCGGTGTTGTGCCAAAGTACGTTCCCCCTGCCAGAATTTAATTCCTCGCTCTATGGCATCATTCATTTGTTTCATAACACTCATATTAAATTTATTATTTTTTCTGGAAATAGAAAAGTTGGAAATGTTAGATTATATTTAAATGGAGCAGAAATCCAATATGTTAAAGAAATAGAGTTTTAGGAGTAATAACTGATGATAAATTGTCTTGGAAAGCTCATATAAATAAATTCTGTTGATATTCTGTTTAAAATCAGCGATTTATTAAACAAAAAGAGTTTGTATCTTGCTTGCTGTTCATTAGTTGTTCCGTATTTCACATATTGTGCAGAGATTT
Organism: Oryzias melastigma; assembly: GCF_002922805.2. NCBI lineage: Eukaryota > Metazoa > Chordata > Actinopteri > Beloniformes > Adrianichthyidae > Oryzias > Oryzias melastigma. Next base: position 6,366,999 of record NC_050525.1, on the reverse strand, counting down.
AGGGAAATGCAGGAAAAACTATCATGTAATCTTTGGTTAAATTACAAAAAAAAATCGATTAGGATAGTTAGCAGAGCAGGATATTGTGAACCAACAAATTCTTTATTTTGATTGAATAAAAGCTTATGTTAAGGTCTAGTAGGCTGGATCCGCAGTGACCCGACAGAATCAGTGCTCCCTCTACATGTTCCTTCTACACAGAATATGTGGGGAAAATTCAAATATAACAATAAATTGCATAAATAAATGACAGTGCTGTCCCCTTAACAGCAGAGTGACCCCGAGGATGGATGTGTGGATGTGGGTTTGTCTCACCAAGTGTGTGTCGTCTGCAGGGAGGCTGAAGCTGCAGCTGCTGGATGTGGCTCTGGAAATCTTACTGCTCTCCTTTTTCCCTTGAATCCTAAAAGACAACAACCCATGTTAAGTCACAGAGACACTGAGAGGCATGTCACTGGGAAAAGAGCCACCTGTCCCGCTGTCCTGCCTCTGGAGAGCTAGGATTGGACGGCAGCTCCTCTGACGGGACCTCCAGGGTGGGATGGTAACAGTCAAAGCTGCGCTGCTCACTGAGGAGGCTGTGAGGAGACAGAGAACAGGTGTTCAGAGATCTGTCGCTGTGGATCAGGCCGTGACGGCGAGGCGTTACCTCAGGGATGTCAAACTCAATCGCACAAGAGGCCAAAACCCAAAACACAGCTTAGGTCACAGGATGAACAGGATAAACATTTATTGAACACTCTAAAACGGAATTTTAAAACTGTAACTTTTAACATAATTATGAACTAGATATATAACATTACCTGTGATAATACTAGTGTGAATGCTGTAAGCTGAATTTGGCAGCTGAAGATGCTGAAATTGATAGCTTTAGTCAAAACAGCTAGCGTGTAGCTGAAAAATAGCTACACTTCAAAATAGCCTAAAAAACAAAAAAAGAGAGCCTAAATTAGCCAAAAACAACTAGTCTGTAGCAGAGATATTAGCTAAACTCCCAAATATCATAAACCATCTTAGTAAATGCCAAATAACCCAAAAGCTGAAGCATGTAGCTGAAAAAAATACCTAATCTTCAAAATAGCTTAAAAAACTGAAAAAAGCCTAAATTAGCCAAAGCAGCTAATGTGTAAATATTAACCTAACTAAAAAACAGATTCAAAAAAATGTAAAAAGAAAAGCCTAAATTAGTCAAAACAGCTAGCGTGTAGCTGAAATATTAGCTAAACTCCAAGTAGCCTAAAGAAATCTTAGTAAATGGCAAATAGTACAAAAAGCTATTAGAATGCCAATTTTTAAAACTTTAAAACTGTAACTTTTTAACATTATTATGAATAATAAAAAGGCAGGAATATTATTCCAGAATAAATCAACTTAAACCTTAAATAACTTTCAATATTTTACAGTATATAAAAATATATTTTGTCAAAATTATACAAGTTAGAAATAGATAACATCGGGCCATTAATAACAATAAAATAAAATGATCTGGAGGGCCGGATAGAATTATCCAGAGGGCCGGATCCGGCCCCCGGGCCTTGACTTCAACACGTGTGCGTTACCTCCTCTGGCTGTGCTTCTCCGTCTGACTGTCCACGCTCAGCAGACGAGGGAAGAGTCCCGAGCGTCTCTTCACCGGAGACTTTGCACCGCACTGAAGTCAGAAATAAAAAGCCGTCAATGCAGACGCAGAACATCTCAGCTTCACAGCTTTTTCCGCTCACCTCGATGCTCAGGTGGGCCAGACCGCCTCCACTCAGGCTGGTGGGCAGCACCGGTCCGCCCCGTGACATGGTTTCCATGGAGACGCTCCGCCCTCGCATGGCTCTCTGAGAAAGTCACAGAAGTTCAGATACAGAAGAAAGTGCTGCAGAAAATGTTGAGATGTTTTATTTAATGCCCTCAAGTTGAAACTGTGTTTCATGTCTTATTGCTAAAGGGATTTAATCAGTGGCGTCAGGGCCTGCAAGGCCTTCTCTGCTGGCCTAAAAATATCTGAATCACAGACTGATATTAATTATTATTTATTTCCGTGAATACGTATTCTATAATTCCAAATGCTCTGTCTTCGTCCTTTCATTGCTGTCTCCCTGGTTGCGCTGCTTCCAGACGTGTATTTTCCTATTTAAGCATTAACCAATCACATTGCAGCACCATTTGTTGCTAGGGTCAAAGAAATCTGCCCGGAGGCCTTCACAGTCAGTTCTGCGGGCCCTGTAGCATAAAATAATTGTCGACCAAACTGTTGCTTCAACCAATCAGATTTGGAGTAGGCGACACCAAGGCCAGCTAGAAGGCGCACGGAAACGTCATCATTTTCACGCGCTTTGATTGGACAGCTCGCAGCTCGCTCTGGTTCTGCGTTATGTGCCGGACACAGGTGCCGAGGAGCGGCGTGTCAGGTTTGAAGATGTTACCAGTGGAAAGCGTCTCATCGTCTGATTTTTGGTGGAAAATGAATGTCTGGGTAAAGTTGTGGCACAGTTTTGTCTGGCACGGGTAAAGGAGTTCTGTGACTCCATTGAGCGGGAGTGAAGCTGAAATCTACGAGGCTCCTGAACGCACCACGGGCGCGTGCAGCGCAAAATCCTCGCGCGCACTACCGACAATATTATTTTCAAGACACAGATCAGATTTCAAGATCACAAAAACTGATGTTTGTCTCCCTCCTGCACCACAAGAGGCTTCAGGAATACCAGAACATTTCCCGCATGCAGCCTTTTCCAGCTTATCACAGCCACGGAACACTTTCCATCTGCGAAACGCACGGATTCTGCACGACAGAGTGATTGAAATCTTCTTGAGGATAGAAAGGATGGATTTTGTGTTTAAATAATCTGGATTTTTGGTGAGTAAAATTTTGCTATCTCCCTACATAATATTGAAATTTTATCAGGTTATTTTTTATGCTTTTGGTGTGTGTGTGGCAGCTGTACCTGCACTAGAAGTTTTATTGCCATAAAATAGTTATTGAGGGTTGGATTGATTCAGATGGAGCACTACTGAAGGCCTAGGTGTGAAATGCACGGCCCGCCACTGTATTTAATGCTTTGCGGATGAGATGCTAGTTTGGAGGTAATCGTATTAACTCTTCATCAGGAAAAACAAAAAAACTAAACATTTAACATACGGTGACTTTTCAACCGTTAACAGGATAATTCCAGTAGATTTTGAAGGAGAAAAGCAGCTCGTCGTGGATCATGTATTGAGATTTGTATTTAATCACGTGAAAGGAAAAGATGCACATCCACTTATATGTTTGTCGTATAGGACGTTTCCTATAACACAATGATCTCCAACCTTTTTTAGGCCATGCACCACTTTAAATTAGACATTATTTTCACGGATCAGTCCGAACAGGGCAGAAGTTGGCATTTTTTAAAATCCGGTTACTATAAATCTACTTTCAAAATAAAATTCTACAAGAAATTTTAGAAAAAGTTAATATCTTTAAGCAGATTATTATATTCAATGAAACAAAGTTGTTGATTTGTTGAAGTCCTTTCTGATTTGTAAATATTCCATAAAGAAAACATTACATGATTTTATATTTTAATCTCATAGAATGTCATTTGAACATCAATCCAGGCTCAGATTGTCTTTCAGGACACAGATTGATCAGATTTTGTCTTTACATAAATCCTCATTCATTATTAGTATTGTTCCAACACAAATAACATTTTCTGTGCTAAAGTTTCTGAACAGATGTCTATCTAACTCAGCCTTGCTGTAGGAAAATTCTCAAATGTCCTTTTTACAAGTTTCCACAAATCAGCAACTTTATTTGATTGAATCTTTATTCTCTGTTAAATGTTTAACTTTTGTCAAGAAGATTTTCTCTTTAAGGTCAAAGTGGAGGCTAACAACCGGACGCTAGCTTCAGCTACGTCCGACTTTTTAGGTGTGATGGACAAATAAAGCAAAATAGAATGACACAACCATCAGTAAAATGGTATTTTCTAAATATAATATAAATCCACCATCTCTCCAACTTTATTAACTGTATGTGTGAAACAGTGGAGAATCTGTCATAGGGTATTAGCTAGAGCGGCATCTGCTACACAAGAACATCTGTTTCAATAACTGCGCTTGTGTAGGAAAACTCCCGGTTTCGTCTGTAAACAGCAGCTTTATTGTTCTCTGAAGTTGAAGACTCTTCTTCGGTTTCATCACTGACTCTTTTCTCCCAAAGAAACTTTACAAATACGTTTTATTTATCGCTTAGCAATCCAGGTAACCACGCAGGTAGCTGCTTTAAGGCTATGTCCGAATTCCCATCGTAGCCGCTATATAGCGCGTTCACCATTTTCTAGTGCTGTTCAAATCTACAATTCCAAAATCGAGTGCACCAGACATTTCCCAGAAGTCTTTGCGAAAAAGTAGCGTGCATTGATGCTTACTACATTAGCGAATATAGACCACAATGCATTGTGGTCAAACAATTTTTGCAAAATATAAAAAAACATGTTTAAATGTAATATTTTGTAATAACCCCCCTACATTTTCATCATCAGAACACAGTGAAGTCACAAATACGCATCGTTAAATGTTCGTATTGATTCAGTTTTCACTTCCTGAAATTGGTGACGTCATATTCAGCATTTAGAAAACCAAAGTAAAGTAGTGAGGATGGTGTCTGACAGTCCAGGGCACTATATCTTTTGATAGTAGATGGGAGTAAGGTGGGAATTCGGACAGAGCCAAAGATGGATGTTGTGAACAGAATCTGACAGGTTTTCAAAATAAAACTTTCTTCAGGATCAGAAAATAAAGTAAGCAAAAATAATCTAAGTTAGCACATGTATTTCTTTTGTTCTGTTTGTAGCCGGTACCAAGTGACCCGGGATTTGGGGACTTCTGCTTTGGCAGACCTAAGTTTGAAGAAATCTCAGAGCAGCTGCAAACCAAGATCTGTGTTTGGGGAGGAGGACCATAACTGAGAAACTCTGTAGGGCTGACAGCCTGAAGTGCTGCAGACTGGACAGATGCAGGTCTACAGGGTATTGTGTCAACCTCAGTCAGAACAACTCTTCAGCTTGATGGAAAACTGAGGAACAGCCTACGAACAGCTGTGGTGAAGGCAACACGGTTTCAGTAACCAGACACAAAAGGTTTCCCAACTTCAGATTGGATGTTCACAGCAGCAGAAACCTTTTGAATTTTGAGGAAAGAACACCTTGATGGACTCCAGCAGTCCTCCATGGGCGTGTCCATTCTCTGCTCGGCCCTCCTCCTCCAGGCCTGAGGTCAATCCCAGCATGCTTTGTGAGCGTCTCTGCAGTTCATCGTGGAGGGTGTCCAACAAGGCGGCCCGAGTTCGTTCCTGAACACAAAACTCGTTTTACATGAAATCAACATGAAATATAGGGAGGTTTAACCTCTTCATTGGAACGTTTTGGAGGTTTTCTCACACCAGACAATCCAAAGATGAGTAGGTTTGTAAGGTGGCAAAGAGAGCTCAGTGTGTAGCCAAGTACAGCCCCTACACTAAAATGATCCACAATTACTTTAAAAAACACTAAATTTAACAATGTCACGAGGCTGAACACGTCCCAAAGCTGCAAACAGGACGCTGAAGATGGTTTTAGGCTGATCAATTGGGAATTAAGAGGAAAGTTCAGGAAAATATAATGATTTCATCATTATGGTCCAACTTGAGAATTACTGTAATGAAATATCTCAAAGCAGTCTCTGAATGTTCTACAGCACATGTGTTAAAGGCAAGGCCCGGGGGCCGGATCCGGCCCTCCAGATCATTTTATTTTATTGTTATTAATGGTCCGATGTTATCCTGTGCTCATTTCGAACTTAATATGTAATTTTGACAAAATATATTTTTATAGAGAGTAAATGTATTTAAGGTTTAAGTTGATTTATTTTGGAATTATATTCCTACCTTTTATTATTCATAATTATTTTTAAAAGTTAGTTTTAAGTTTTAAAAATTGGCATTCTACTAGCTTTTTGTACTATTGGCCATTTGCTAAGATTTTTTAGGCTACTTGGAGTTTAGCTAATATTTCAGCTACATGCTAGCTGTTTTGGCTAATATAGGCTTTTCTGTTTAAATTTTTTAGGCAGTTTTTGAGTTAGGTTAATATTTACACGTTAGCTGTTTTGGCTAATTTAGGCTTTTTTCAGTTTTTTAAGCTTAGCTGTTTTTCAGCTACATGGTAGCTGTTTCTGCTAAAGTGAAGCGTGTGGAGCTTTTGGCTGATCAGGCTGGTTTACCTCCAGGCGGGCGAAGCGGTCGCTCTTGTAGCAGGCCAACTCTGCATTTATGAGTTTAGTGAGGAGAAACTCTCTGAACTCCGGACCCTGAAAACAAGAAAGAGCTGATTCTCTGATCACATTATGTTTCACCAGAAAAGGTCGGTCTCACCTTCCTGAAGACAGCTGGACTAGGAAGGGGCGGGCCAAATTTGGGAACATCATCCCGCGCTGTGACGGACACCTGTCAATCACAGCAGCTGCTTTAAGTGAAGCCCCAACCTCAAAGTGTTTTGTTTATTGGTGGGGCAGAAACCTTGATTAGTAAATGAGAATACTGGACTTGTTTACATCAGTGGTGCCCCACCCAAGATAGACTCCTCCAATCATCTTTTGATCTATTTTAAAAGTGTTCCCAGAGGTCTTTTAGTTCTGAAGAATGACGTTTTCATGGTGCACCATGAGGACGTCCAACAACATAACTGTCAGCAGTTTTCAGTTTGTCCAATTTTCTTGGGTGAAAAAGTATTTTTTTGTTGTACAAATTGATGCTTAGACTTCCTCACAACATGCTGCAACCAACCAATCGAACAACCAAGCAATTGACCAACCGATCGATCTATTAACCAAGCAACCAATTAACGAAGCAACCAGCCAAACAAACAAAAAACAACCAACAAAGCAAATAACCAACCAAGCAACTAATGAAACAACCAAGCAACCAAGGAACCAACCAACCAACAAAGCAACCAATCAATCAATCAACCAAGCAAGCAAGCAAACAACCAACCAACCAAACAAACAGCCAGGCAACCAACAAACCAAGCAACTAACCAACCAATCAATCGATCAACTAATCAAGCAACCAATTAACGAAGAAAGCAACCAACCAAGAGACTAACCAAGCAACCAACCAACCAAGCAACTAACCAACCAACCAAGCAAACAACCAAGAAACCAACCAACCAACAAAGCAACTCATAAAGCAACCAAGCAACCAATCAATCAATCAACCAAGCAAGCAAGCAACAACCAACCAATCAAACACCAGCTCCACTACCTTGTAGACGGTGTTGTCCGAGCACGGCTCCTCCACCTGCACCACGATGAACGCATGCAGGAAGTTGGAAGCAATCATGTCTGGGACGAAGGGCGTGGCCTCTTCCTGAAACACTAACGCCACAATGTCGTTTCCGATGTGACGCTTCCTCTGCAGCTGAAACACAGAATCACATCATTATAATACAACCACCTGCTGTTGTTAATAAATCCACAAAGCTGTGCTAGAAAACAAACTCTATAGTATACTGTACTTCCACGTTAGCATGAATTCGGTAACATTTTTCTGAATTTTTCCCTTTTTCAGGTTTTAAATTTAAACGCGCAACAAGCATTTATTGAAGTAGTCCCTCCGTCATTCTGGAGTTACACATCGGGAGAGGTTCCGGGTCGGGGTGGAGTGTTGCAGTTCACCCCGGTGGACGAGAGAGTCCTGTCCCTTCGCCCTCTGGCGGTGGGGGTGTCAGGGGGGGTTCGGTAGGTCTGTGACTGTGGTATCGGCCCACGGGCTGAACACCAGTTTGGAGTACCTGGCCTTCTGGTGTCTCTTGAAGAGGTACTGGAAAGTGTCGCAATGGGGGACTCAATTGGGGACTTGACAGCCCATATGGGCAATGACAGCGGCGTGATTGTAGGAATGACCTTCCTGATCTGAACCCAAGTGGTGTTTTGTTGTTGGACTTCTGTGTTCATCATAGTTTGTCCGTTCCAAAAAATGGTAAATGGGGTATACTCATATAGCACTGTTCTACCTTCTCAGAAGTCCCGTTCACCCATTCACACACTATCTGCTCCACTGCCGAACACTGGAACCAACTAAAACCACCAGAGGAAACGTGGGGCTCAGTGTCTTGCCCAAGGACACTTTGACACGTGAACGGGCAAGGTGGGAATCAAACCTGCAAACATCCAATCAAACCGCCCTACCGCTCCACCACAGCCGTGTGATAAAGTGGTGGTCATAATCATAACAGGAAACAGGGTTGAAACATTTTTTGTAAACTAAAGATTTAAATTAAAAACGGTTCTTGCAACTTGTTTAAAAATAAGCCATTTCTATTGTCCAAACAATTCTTTTGGTGTTTATTAGGAGATTTGTTTATGTTTAATCAAAATTGTATTTATTAAACTACTATATCTAAATTTTAATGTGGACATTTTCTACTTTCTTTCTTTCTTTATTCATTTGGTTTGTTGTATGACCAATATTATGTCACACGGTAACATCCGAACTATGTTAGTGACTCAGCATGTCCCGGGACAAACAGCTGAGTCATGTTTGCTGCTGGGTCAGGCCTTGTACCTGCTGCATGTCTCCCTCAGTGAAGGGCAGCTTGGTGGAAACATGGAACATGATCTCCTGCTGTCTGTGGACGGTGTAGACGGACTGGGACCCCGTCTGACCGTGGGACACATCCAGGCCCCCCCGAAACCTGAACAGGGCCAAAGGGTGAGAGACGATTAAAATGGGATTTCAATGGGAACACAAAATCCCCTCTCTGGAAGCTGAGTTCCAAAACCGTTTTTAAACTTTTACGAGTTGAAGCCTTCACTTTTTGGGTTGTGCCTGAGCAGACCCTCAGTGGATCCTCTCACAGCTGCAGTGATGCTTACCCCTTAAAGTCCTGCAGCTCCACCGTGTCGCCCAGCAGCTGCAGGAAGTCAGTGAAGGCCGGCGTCTCCTCGTTGTTGTTGAACAGCTCCTCCTCAGACACCTGTGGACAGGTGAAGACATCTCATCTGTTTTGATCTTTTCATTAATCTTTCACATATTTTAGAACAGGGGTGTCAAACTCAAGTCCTCGAGGGCCGACGTCCTACTGGTTTTCCAGAAATCCTGCCTCATCTGCTGCTGATTACCTGGATCAGGTGTGTTTGGCCAATAAGGAGCTTCAAAGGCAGGTTGGTTGGAAAACATGTAGGACACCGGCCCTTGAGGCCTGGAGTTCGACACCTGTGCTTTAGAATTTCTGAATTTGCTTTCAAATTCTTTGTAAATTTCATTTTTAATCTTTTACACTTCCATCATTAGTGTTAATTTTGTGACGATTTGTGTGAATGTTTAGTAAGCATTCACACAACAGTGATTCTGCTGCTCCTTTCTGAACGTTTTTCGGCACGTAAAACTAAATCACACAAATATTGAGCAAAATATGCCCCATAGGAAGTAAATGGGAGTCTTCAAATTTCAAAATTTTAAAAAGATTAGAAATAAGACTTTAAATATATTCATGGGCTGTTTTCATCTTTTATAGTAATTAAAAAAATTGGAGTTTAGCTTCTATTTTAGCAGTATGCTAACGTGTTTGGCTAATTTGTTATCTACTGGGGTTTTTATAGGCTAATTTAAAGTTTGGCTTTTAAATAACAGGCTAACGTTTTTGGCTAATTTAGTTTACTGAGGAATTTTAGGCTATTTGGAGTGTAGCTGGTATTTATGCAACAAGCTAGTTTTTTTTTTTTTTTGGCTAATTTGGCATCTACTAAGGCTTTTTGGGCTAATTTGGAGTTTATCTTATATTTAAGAAACAAACTAAATATGTCTTTTTTTCAAAATTGGCATATGATAGGGATTTTTAAGCAATTTTACTACAAATCTTTCAGAAATGATTGTCAACTTCAGCGCTCTTTCATAGTTCTTTAACGGAATTTCTACTCTTTTTGCAAATGTAACATTTTTTAAATAGCTTTTGCATTTTCAGCAAAACCCTTCAGCAATTAAAGTAAATTGCGTCACCCAATAAAAAGCTTCAGCATCTTCAGCGACTACTCTCAGCAAAAAGCATTCACATTATTATATAATGCAACAGTTCTAGTATTTTTGGCTTTTCTATTGTTTTGTGCCGCAGCAGTCCTGGACTGAAGCACCAGATTGTTCCGTCTCACTGCATCCTTCTTTTTAAGAGGTGACAACTATTTTAGTTCTTTCTGTTTTTTTATTTTTTTTAGAAGTTTTAATGAACTTTTCAAAATAGAGCTGTATGAATAAAGTTTTATGAGTTTCAGTACCTGTCCAAATCTCTGGTAAATGATTCCAAACTTGAAAGTGTTGTTCACCTCGTGCTCGTCATAGCTCACGATCAGATGAGACGCCTGCAGACACAGACGGTCAGAGCGGCCCGGTCCGTTCACACAGAATCGGAGGCTCATGAACTCACCTTTGGGTAGAGGATTGGACTGAACCGCAGGCCTCCAGCTTCATCGCACAGCAGCTGCAGGACACACAACATGTATGTCTAAATACTGTCGAGCTTCAAAGGAGGTGAAATAGTTCAGCTGACAAAAAATACATCAAATCATTTTGTTAAAAGATCCCTCAATCAGACAGTTTTTATGGGTTGATGCCTCCTCCAAGGATCATGACTTCTGGAGAAGAACTCTGCGATCTGAGGATGAGTGGTGGCGCTGACATGGACAGATCGCAGCATCACACAGGAAGGGGTGTGACATCATTTCCTCTCAGGAGTCTGAACTCACCCTGGCCAGCTCAGGGACGCTGGGTATGTCTGGCAGCTCTGTCAAAGGTAATCTGTGGTAAACGCTTTTCTCTCGAGACCTGATGGGACACAAGAGACAAACCTGAAACCAGAGTCGGATCCGGCTCAGACACTTCGAAACACAAAGGAAAACTACAGAAAACAGGAGGAACCTGCAGCTCAGTCAGGCCTCAGATTACCTGATGATCACGTGGAGGAACTCCTGGTCATCCTGCTCTTGGTGTCTCACAGACAGGAGCAGGTTTCCCAGACAGCTTGAGGAGCAGGAGAAGTTCAGGTGTTCCTGTGTGGGTAGACGGGTTTGGGGGGGTTAAATCTGCAGAAAGGGAGCACCTCCCAAACATCTGACAGCCTCCAAACTCACCCTGCCCAAGAAGTGCTTCCTGTACGCCCGTGGAGCCTCGTTGGTCTCCTCCAGCTGGTACCCATAATCCTCTGGGGGGCGATCCTCCAGCTCTCTTGGTTCCAACTGTCCCACCTCCTCCTCGTCTGCATCTCCCCTGCTGTTGAGGTAAATGGGTGGAGGCGCGGGAGGAGGTGGGCCCCCAGGGTCCTCGATCCAATAACCGCCGAACTGCGGCAGAATGACCTGAGGGTAAGGCCGCCCCCTCTCCAACACCTGACGTACAAAGTCAGAGGTTAACCCTTTAACACCTGAGGAAAAAGTCTTTAACAAACTATAATTTTTCAACTGGTTAACACGATAATTCCAGCAGATTCTGAAGGAGAAAAGCGCACGCCGCTTTTCTCCTTCAGAATCTGCTGGAATTATCGTGTTGTGGGTTTTTTCAAATAAACCGACTATTTTTTTCTTGCTCCACAGTCAGGTCTGTAGGCTGAAGCAAACACAAAGATGACGACGGAAAAAAGAATCAAACTCCACAGCCCGGTTTCTGCCTGAAAGTAAACTGCATCCACTGCTGCCTGGTTTTAATTACCTGCATTGTCTTCAGTTCCTCGTTTCTTCTTTTCAGCTGCACAGCAGGAACGTCTCAGCTTTTTATCTTCATTTCAAGATCTGTTCTTGAGTTTTTAAATGTCTGCGCTCTTCCTGCTCTGCCTCAGGTTCAAGTTTGAGAGCAGTTTCATTAGTTTGAATATAAAAGAACTAAAACAGGAACTTCTTTTTGTCATTTTATTATATTCCTATTTTGTATCTCTGCTTCTGGTTTTCTAGTTTAATTAGCTTAGAGTGAACTTGTTTGTGCCTAACTATGCCCTCAGGTGTGTGACAGATTCTCTTTGTGTGTTTGTATAGAAATCGCTTATGTCCAGTTCACACTGGGCTCAGAAACCCATTTTAAAATCACCATTTTCAATGTAAAGTCTATGTAAACGAGTATATATGCATATTTGGCTTCTACGTCCAAAAGGCTTGCATTAATGTGTCGCTACACAAGTTTTTAAGTCCATTTTTGGGTCTCTTTGAACAAAAGGCTCGCTCATTGAACTAGTGTTTAAGCCATTGACTGTATAAGTAGTGGACATAAGAAGAGTTGAGGTCCCCTATAGGAAATGCATTCCTTCAACTCTCACAAAATCAGGCCAGAGTCTTCACTGTCACTTTCTGATATGTCACCACCGTATTGCAACCGACTACAACCCGTCAACAGCAATTAGTCCGAATCGGTCTGAGTCATGTTTTTAGAGGAACTACTGTCTACAATCCTGAGTGAGCTTGTTTCAGCTTGTTTGTCCACACCCTTCCCTCCAAAAGCGACTCTGGGGAATCTGTCAATCAAACGTTCAAGGCGGGGCCAGAAGGAGCCACATGCTTTTACTGAGGCATCTGATTGGTCAGTTTATAATTTGAATAACTGGGGATAAAGAAAAAAATATATATAAAAAAAAAATTAGGATTAGATTGAAGGTGCTAAGATGGAAGCATCAGAGCAAGAATGGTTATTCTGACAAAATGACTGATAAATAACTGTCTATTTCTCAATGGAAGTCTATGGGAATTTGACCTTCTTGAAACCTGCGGGTACTTCCTATTTGTAACAGAGGAAGGTTGATCAGTCCAGTTCCTACTCATACAGTCAATGGTTTAAACTTCAAGGGTAACCAAACAGGGAAGTTGAAGGCTGACTCCATAATGTGCTTGGTGTGAGCACGGCTTCAAGATGGCTGACTGAACATTTTATGCTGAGTCACAGCTTGTGCTGTACCGCCCCCCTGTGGCTTATGAAGAATTCTCACCTCCTCAATCCTCGGATAAGGAATGTAGTCATCCTAAAAAAGAGCAAACAGAACAACATTCATGCATTCCTTTTAGTTAGAGAGAAATACAACATCTAAAATCCCATTTTAAGAAAAATATTATTTTCTTTCTTTATAAAATGCTCACAACTATCTATCTGCAGCACCATAAAGACCCAAATGTATCTACAAACATGTTTTTACCACTTCCTGAAGAGCTGAGCACAATTCTAGTAGATCCTGAAGGAGAAAGCAGCTCGTCAAGCCGCTTTTCTCCTTCAGAATCTACTGGAATTACGTTCAACGTGTTTACAATTAAAAAAGGGTTAAAGGGTTAAAGACAGACACGGATGGTGATGATGATGAGGAGGAGGATGAAGCATATAGACACACAGGTTTGTAAAGATCTTTTATGAAGAACTGGAGAAAATCTCAACAGAAGGAGTGGAGACTTTGCTCTCAGTTTTGGGCCCGCCCCCTGCTGGCTGAGGCCGAGTGCCGGTCTGACAGGGTCATCCCAGGCAGGGAGCGTGCTCCTCAGCCTCTTCAAGCCACTTTTCTGAACAAACGTCTGGACCAGAACTTAAATGAACACAAGATGAAGTGCAGCTGAAACACAACAGATGGACAGACGGAGGACCGACGTGCCTTCTGCCTCTGGGGAGCGCTCTTCGTCTCTGCAGCTTCTGGCACCTGCTGCATCCCGCCAGGAAGAGAGGACACTGTTGAGTCTGAACCCAACCCTGAAACTGTCACATCACCTCTCATTCACACCGCACAACGCAAGATCGCAGTGGCTGCTGAAGAGGGACATCAGTCGTCAAGTTCAGCAGACGATTTCTAGATTTTATAACCCCAGCAATAAAAGCCTTGTTTAAAACAGCACTTACTTGCTGTGTTATCTTTGTCATCCACATTGTATTTACAAAGGACAAATAAAGGGAGTAAAGTTCAAAAGGGGACAAGGCCGAATAAAAAAAGAGCTAAAGTAAATGCCAAAGTAATATGTGCTAAAAAAAAAAAAAAAACGGAAGAAGCTGGAAAAAGAATAAATTATAACTCATATTTAAAGTATGTAGATAAAGGAAAATATAGGACATAAAATAAGGGATTGGGCTGAATTTAGATAACCCTAAACCCCCACAAAATCTTAAATGACTTTTAAGATGGCAAATAAGATAAAGGAGCAAAATATTTCCAATCAAAACAATGCAACTATGCATGCGAAAATTATTCAAATTCCTGGTAAAAATGTTTATTTTGCCTAAAATAATAGATTTGGAAAAACATTTTCAGTTAAATACT
>NC_050525.1:6350487-6352531 GCF_002922805.2 Oryzias melastigma | reverse complement strand
GGGGCCCAGACTGAGGGGGGCCCACAAATGCCAGTTTGCTTCTGTGTTAGGGGCCTTATAAAACATTTTCATGGGGCCCAAAATCCCCAGTGGCGCCCCTGTTGGGCATCATATTGGTAATTGTACAAAAGCAGAAAGTCAGTCATAAAATGTCAACAATAGCTGGTTTCAAAATGAAATGAAACGAAAACTAAACTAAACTAAACTAAACTAAACTAAACTAAACTAAACTAAACTAAACTAAACTAAACTAAACTAAACTAAACTAAACTGAACTAAACTAAACTAAACTAAACTAAACTAAACTAAACTAAACTAAGCTAAGCTAAGCTAAGCTAAGCTAAACTACACTATACTTAACTACACAAAACGACACTAAACCACATCAAATAAACCAAACTACACCACACCAAACCAAACAATACCAAACTAAACCACAAGACAACCACATCACACAAAACCAAACCACAAGGAAACCACAACACACCAAACCAAACCACGCCAAACCAGACTAAACCAAACCACACTACACCACACCATACCAAACCACACCAAGACCATGTGTCAAGGTCAAGGCCCCAGAGGCCACAGATCTTCCCCTCAAGGTAATTATATCCGTCCCTCCAGATCATTATATTATTTTTGTTAACAATCTGATGTTATCTTGTAACAACATCCCAATTTTGACAGAGTATATACTGTAAGGAGAGCTAAATATTGATTTAAGATTTAAGTTGACTTATTCTAGAATAATATTCCTGTCTGTTTTTATTCATATTTATGTTAAAAAGGTTATGTTTTAAAAGTTTAAAAGTTTTAACAATTCTGTTTTTTATGTTTTCAATAAATGTTTGTCCTGTTCGGCCTACGACCAAAAGTGTGTTTTGGATTTTGGCCCCCGGAGTGTTGAGTTTGACACTCCTGCCTCACACCCTCCTAATCACAAATATACATAAATTTTAATGAGTTTGTTAAAAAGTAAGCCCACTAAATGATCTCAAATATTATTAGAACCAACACATAAGATTTGCAGTCATCTGCTCAATGATCAAATGAATTATTTGATTTTATTATGTCAGTAACCAGACTTGAGCTTGTTCGGTTTCACAGAAACATGCCTCTGAAGCTGCAGTGAAGATGCTCTTACCTCCATCAGGTCCATTGTGTCAAAGAAGTGGGCCGACTGCAGACAGAGAGGTGTGTTAAAGTTATCTTTCTGCTTTAATGAGAGGAAACAATTGTTAAACATCAATAATGTTTTTCTCCTGGTGGTGTTTTCTGAAAATCCTGATGATCTGTGTTATAAAGCAGAGCCGTTTGGTTGGATCAGAACAGAAGTATTTTAAGTCAATCAGACAGAAATGCCGTTTCTGGAGCTTTTGTGGTACGAAAAAGGGGTTCAGGTTGACATGAAACATGCCAGAAACTCATAACAGTAACATGAGGCCTCATTTGCATTTTGTGAAACCCTCAGACTACTGCTTTAATACACGTTCCTTACAAACGTGGCTCTTGTGTATAAACAGTGACAGCATGGATGTAGTACCCTGACGCAGTAGACTGAGGTTTGATAAAATGTCACCCTGAGAATGATACAGCCAGCCTGAGCCTTTGGTCCTGACTGCCCTTATGGGCAAACCTGCATGGGGCACACAGCTGGCCTGCAGGAAATTTTAACATCATTGACGGCCCGGTGAAAATGTTTGTGCTCACTGCTTTTTCTATGGGTATGCTGCGGGCGTCACGTTGTAATGAAATCTTAAGCAAGGCAAATGTATTTGTATAGCACATTTCATGTACAGAGACTGAATAAGAATAAAACAGAATAAAACATTAAAAGAAACAAAAGAAATATTAAAGGTATGATCAATAAAATACAATTAAAAGAAAGTAAACAGAACTGAATTTAAAACAAGCATAGATAAACAGTGCGGACGTAAACTTTTGAATACATATGAATCAAATGCAACTGAGAACAGGTGAGTCTTTAACCTGGATTTAAATACACTGAGTGTTTCAGCAGATCTAATGTTTTCTGGAAGTC
>NC_050525.1:6292319-6349610 GCF_002922805.2 Oryzias melastigma | reverse complement strand
TTCTTTACTGTTTATGGGTTGAAACTGAGCCATTGGGTTTATACTGGTTTCTAGTGGATAAGGTTCATATCATGTTTGTCTAATGTTTTTGATTTGTCCCTAAAGAATTTGGCAAAGTCATTAAAGGCTTTGGTGGAGTAAAGTTCAGGTGCCTTGTTAATCAACATGTGAGGGTAGTCCCTGCCCTTAGTTTTCAGTGTTGTCAAGGGTGTTAGCAGCATGACACTGAGGATAGAAATGCGGATTTGGCTCCACTCCATGGCTGATCATCAACTGACATGAGTTTCCTGTCACTGCGTAGGATCTCTCGTAGCGCTGCCATCTTTAGCACTTTGTGACCCAGGAATACACTTGCTCATGTCAAAAGTGACACATGCCTTACTCTCTGCCCCAAGCTCATTTGTGCTGCTTGTGTCGCTCGTGGTCACAGCTGAGGACAGGAACCCACATTGATCCAAGCTTTGTCTTCAAACTCATTTAAAAACACAATTAGAAATCCTGTGGTCTCATGAGAGTGATGCGGACTGGACCTCAACAATAAAAAACGATTTTTGTGTTTCCTTGCTCATGTTTTTCTTGTATTCTTAGAGCAGGTCTTTAAAACCAGTTTGGCTGAGAATTTGCCCGTAAAAAACAAGATAGGATAAAGGTACATCAGCAGAGTATAATTCTGAACCAGACTGTCTTTATGTCAGAGATGCAGCAGCAGCAGCCGGATCCTTCTGAGTCCTGCCAACATCAGGCATGTGGAGTGGTTAAAGTTGTGCAGTGATGCAGAGCAGACGGCCTGTCATCTGTGTCTGAGGCTGGACTGAAAAATGGCTCCTACCTTCATGGTGGGGGGCGCGGTCCGGGGAGGAGAGGGGGGGCACTCTGCCACTGGAGCATTGGGGATGGTCAGGTGGTCCTGTTTGCTGCAGCAGAGCAAGAAGTCATTAGTGTTAGTCATCAATAACACAGACAAGTCAACAAACACACAACAGCTTCAGAATGCAACAACAAAGAAGCATGTTCCTCCAGTGATCCACGATCAACCAGTGCGTGTCGAGTGCATGAATGTGTGTGGGTGTGTGTGTGTGTGTATGGAGCCAGCTGACTGATTGGAGCATCATCTTCAGAGTCACACTCTTCTCCTGCTTTGTGACAGATGTAGTGATGACAGGTCACGCTTACATGACATCCCTTTGCCATACACACACGTGCGTGCACACGCACACACACGCGCTCACTGATTAACTGTGACATCCATCCAGAAGAGCGTCTTCTTCGCCCTCGGGCGAGTCGCCCATGCTTTCTCTACGGTTGCCATGGTTTCGTCAGGTGTTGAAAATACACATTGTGTCCCGTTTCTGCTTTTTGGAACTCACGTGCTTCAATAATAATAATATTTATAGAAGGAACTATTTGTTTATTTCTTTCTGCTTTGAGTTGAGGATTTTTTTCCTTTAAATGTCCTCGTACTCCTACAGCAGGACTTTGTTGTGCCAACTGGAAAAATGACAAGTCCTCTTGGATGAGTCAATTTCTGGATCTGTTTTCATGTATGTTTTTCTCAGTCACAGCATGACTCATTTATGAACATCCTCTAAACAAAGAAGCAGAATGCTCTGAGAACTGTGCCTGAGCATGAGATGTACCTGTCATTGGTGGTTCTTGTTTGTTTCAACACCTGTATGGAAGCGTTTGTGACTCATAATTTAACATAAAAGTCAATCCTGGAAATGCTTTTTCATTTTCAGAATGTACCTGCATTACTCGTCTCTTAAATTTAATTAAAAAGCATTAACCAGAACAACTTTTTCTTTTTCCTTTTCAATACTGCTCATTCTGGAACTTAAAATGCCAAAAGAAAAATTTCATTTGACGTTTCATATTCAAAAAGTTCTCTAGTAATTTTGTACCAAAATTCAATTAGAAATATCAAATTTGAAAACTGAAATGGATTAACAGAAATGCTTTTTAATTTTCACAATGTACCTGCATTACTCGTATCTTAAAAAAATTAAAAAGCAATTCTCTGAACGACTTTTTCATTTCATTCTTAAAAGTTGCTGTGTATAATCAGAAATTAGCCTCTGAGTTGTGGGCGGGACTTTCCCTCACTAGCTTACAGCCCCGCACAACCCCAAACTAACCTCAGCAAGCAAGATCGAAGCTAATCTCACAAAGACTCCAGATGCTACAGTGGGATGAAATTTAATCTTTAAAGAAACATTAAAATGAACACTCAAATTCTATACATTTGCAGGACAGGAAACACAACACTTCTTTCCACCAATCACCCAGCCTCCACAGAGGCTTCCTCAGAGCTCCAGGGAGGGGAATTAATGTAAACACTTAGTTCTTCCCCGATCTCTGATATGTTCATCTTTCTCCTTCACTTGGCTTCTATGAGACCAAATTATTTCCAGCAAATTGGCATTTTGTCAGAAGAAGCAGTCAGACTGTTCCTGTAGCGGGATGGATGACCTTGTGCGACTGACTGTGTGAACGGCGGGAGGCGAGTTGCATAATATTCTGTTGTGAAAAAATGAGACAAAGGAACGTCGCAGTTGAGCGGCTTTTCTTCATTTCCTTTGATACACAAAGTTCCTCTTATGTAATGGTAAACTTTACAGAGTTCCTCTGCTGTCTCTCTACGTTTTCTCTTCAAGTTTCTTAAACAGAATCTGTGTGTGTGTTCGGTTCCCATTCATCCCTGCAGAAAAACAAACCATCTTTTGGCCTCAAACCAACCCTGCTGCGCTTGTGTCAGGCATATGGTCAATGTGCCACTGCGTCTGGGCGGGGCTTTGTGTGCACCTGTTCCATATTTATAACCTGCATCGACTCCATCTGCTCTGAGAGGACATGAGCATCAACTATGTGTGAGCAGGTCAGAAAACAATGAAAAATCAAACATTTCTGAAATAGGAGTCAGATTTTAACAATGGAGATCATCTTAAATCACTCTCTGGAGGACTGTTTCATGTTTTTATAGCACATTTCAGATGTTAACCATTTTTATAGACCCCAGCCCTGTTTGGACCAGTCCCAGGATTCCATGACAACACCCTTAACCTTTGAAACTCACAATGTAAAAACAAGAGGTCTTCTAGTACCACTTTTGAGATCTTCATGGGAGACAAACATGGAGGAGGACAGCACTGTTTGGCACAGATTCTAGAGCAACATCCTTCATATGAGACAAAACAAGATTTTTCATCAACATCAGCTCATTTTTCAGAAGAGAACCATGCTGGAAAAAGAAAAGACTATCCCTTCTCCGTACTGTAAAACACGGAGGAGGCTCAGTTATGGTCTGGGCTCCTTTGCTGCATCTGACACATGGTGTGTTTGATTAGTGCAGCTTTCATAAAATCTGCGGACAATCAAACTTTCTACAGCTAAATTTGCTCCCTTGTGCTAGACAGTTTGGTCTCAGTCTTTGTGGATCTTCAACTGGAAAAAGTTCCAAAAAACAAACAGATGAAATAATTAGGAAACGACAAAGTTCCCTTCCATAGCAACGTTTACCTCACTCCTTAGCAATGTGCATTCAAGCGACTGCTTTCAAACATTTGTGTAATTTATTTTATATATATATATATATATGTTATTTATGTCGAATCTGGTAGAAACGCACTTTGAGCATCCAGGTTACAAACTCTCACATTCATGTGTCGCTACACAACAAGTATGGATGGTGTCCTCTTTTATTCACTTAAGTAGCAAGTGTTTGAAAATTGATCCCAAAGGACAAATTAATAATTGTTATTTTTGTCCAGTTTAAATGATATGACACCGACTCTTTTATATCCCGGAATAAAGCTGTGAAAGCAAAAGCCTAGAGCACGATCTGCACTGCTTCAACATTTGACACCATCCTCTTTCAACCGTAGGTGGTGGACATTCGCTAAGAAACAGTAAAAAAAAAGAAGAAGCCCCTCCCTGCTAGTCCAGTGTGAACACTATTGGCTAAACGGGGGTTCAAGAATAACATTTTAGCGTGTTCTTGAACACGTAAGTTTAGAACTGCGATCCACATCCTGATGAACATCTGTGGAAGAAGCTGAAACATTTGGAGAAAAAACCTTCAGAAAGAGTTGGAGCAGAATATCTTCTGACAGGAGCAGAATCTCTTGGACTGAGGTGATCGACTAAAGAAACCATTAAAAACATGAAGCTATAGTGGAACTATCATTTTTACCACAGTCAGAAGAACCAACAGTCTACAAATAAAACACAATTTTTGCTCACTGGTTCCCAACTGTTATAACTTGTGTACCATCTGTGCCTCCTAATTCATAATTGTACATACATAATAGAGGGTCATTTTTGAAAAAAATTGATCAACCCAAGAGTGAAAAAAATCATATTGGTAATAAGAAGTTTTATTTTTTAGCACAAGTGATTCTCTACTGCTATTTTATAATGATATTATATGTTTTGTTTTCTCAAATGTAAGCACATATTTAAAAAATAACTTTTTTTTCATTTGTTCTGCATTTGTTGTTGCTCTCAGCTTCATATTTACCAGGAGAGTTTGCTGATAATGACCATAAAAGTGGTTTTTACTGAATATCCAGCTGTTGGCTCTGGCCTCTGTCTTTTGACTCTTAGCTTTGTCTTAAACACATCACATTTTGAAGATGACAGACAGAGAACCCTTAAATGTGAGCAATACTGCAGTAATGTGCCAAAGTTCCCACTAGAGGTTGGGATGGGAGAAACACTGCACAACTCTTTCACTGCAGCTCTGAAGCGCTTGTTCATCAGTAGATAAATGGCAATTATTCCTAGGCCTGTTGCGGATAAAATGCAGAAATTGTGCAAACAGAACTCCCAGCACAAAAGAGACAAACACAAAAGGCCCGGCATCAGGTCAGAGATGTGAGCTGACTGCAGGACATGGTTCTCTGTCTCCAAAGATTAATCCCATTTAACTCTGAAAAAGAAGGCAGAGTTCATCGTGAAACCTGAGGGACTGATTGGAGCAAACAGAATAAATGGAAAGGTCACAACGAGACGAGACCAAAGTGGAGACACAAAACCCGCTGAGAGGGAAAAGGTCACCGTGTGTGTGTGTGTTTGTGTGTGTGTGAGACTCCAGTTGTGTAATGTGACAATGCAAAGGTCCACTTACACTCTGTTGGTTGTTGTTGGAGCTTTTTGAAGCAAAGCCTCAGCCTTGATAAGATCTGGTTCCTCTTAAAGAACGAGTACATGTGATGCTGGTCATGCACTCTCTCTCAGTCCTTCACTGTCAGACTAACATTCAGCCTAAAGTTAACTCCTCAGAGTTTTAACTTAAAGTGTCAAATGTGAGTCCAGAAGCACTTCCTGACACCCAAAATTCTAGATAAAAATGGAGCCACAAATTCTGTTAGCTCATCGTGTTTGAAATAGAACAGATCTAGTGGAGAATCCTGGTAGCTTCTAAACATAAACCATACTAGAATGAAAAACGTGTTCACACCGATTCGCATACAACCCTCCTAGTTAAAATACCTGGACATAAATGAGGGAAGCAGATGGTACAGTAGCCAACATGGCTCATATAAATACAAAAGCCGCAACAAAATGACAAAAGCTGAAGTACGGCGACAAAAGCCGACAACACAACGACAAAAGCCAAAGCACAACAACAGAAGCGGAAGTACGCCAACAAAACCCGAAGCACGACAATAAAAGTCGAAGTACGGCGACAAAAGCCGACAACACAACGACAAAAGCCAAAGCACAACGACAAAAGTGGAAGCACAGCGACAAAAGCAGAAGTATGATGACAAAAGCCGAAGTACAACAACAAAAACCAACAACAAAACAAAAGCTAAGGCACAACGGCAAACGAGGAAGCACTACGAAAAAAGCCAAAACACGGCAACAAAAGCCAAAGCATGACGACAAAAGCTGAAGTCGACGACAAAAGCCAAAACAAAAGTCGAAGTACGACGACAAAAACTGACTACACAACAAAAGCCAAAGCATGACGACAAAAGTCGACAACAAAATGACAAAAGCCAAAGCACAACGACAAAAGCAGAAACGTGATGATCAAAGCCAAACCACGACAACAAAAGCCAAAGCACACGACAAAAGTTGAACCAAAGCAACAAAAGCAGAAGCACGATGATAAAAGCCGAAGCAGATTACAAAAGCTCAACAAAACGACAAATGCCGAAGTACGACGACAAAAACTGACAACACAACAAAAGTCAAAGGACAACGATAAAAGCAGAAGCACTACAACAATAGCCAAAACACGGCAACAAAAGCCAAAGCACAAAGACAAAAGCCAAATTGCGACGACAAAGGCCGAAGCACGACGACAAATTGTCTTTTAGTGAGAATATTTAGAGTACTGTTACTGATTAATATAAATGACTTGTCTGTGGATGTTTAGAATTTGATTACATCACTGATATTAATGATCCTTTACAACCTGAATTTATTATTATAGAGTATAAATATTTGATATTAAGTCCTGAACCGGATATTGATAATTCATGTAGAGAAAATGGTCGAGTCAGGATGGGATAATATAAGTTCACTTCCTCCCACTCCCTTTCAAGCGATCCACTTGTGATTTAATGTGATATGCTTTTTTTCATGTATTATAACCTGATTGCTTGAAAAAAACATTTAATTCATTCATTCATCCATTCATGCATTCATTCATTCAAAGGCTTAAGCAAGCCGACGAAAAAAGCCACAACAAAACAACAAAAGCCAAAGTACGACGACAAAAACTGACTACACAACAAAAGCCAAAGCACAACGACAAAAGCAGAAGCATGACGACATGAGTCAACAGCACAACAACAAAGCCACCCCTGGGAAACCGAGGTCGCTGTGCTGGCCCACCGGGGTTTGATGGAGGTTTGAATGAAACTTCCAAAAAAAAGTGAGATATTCATATCCATTTTGAACCATTTCTGTTGGATTGTGGCTTTTGTCGTTTTGTTTCTTTGTTGTGGTGTTGTGGCTTTTATAGTAGTGCTTCTTTTGTCACCGTGCTTCAGCTTTTGTCATTGTGCATCCACTGTTGTTGTTGTGTTGCAGCTTTTGTTGCTGTGCTTCGGTTTTGTCATCCTGCTTCAGCTTTTGCTGTTTTGCTTGTGGCTTTTGTTGTCATTCTTCAACATTTGTCAATGTGTTGTGGCTTTTATCGTTGTGTTGTGGCTTTTGTTGTTGTGCTTTGTCATCGTGCTCTGTGTTCTGCCGTTTTGTTTCAGCTTTTGTTATTGTGCTTCCTCTTTCGTTGTGGCTTTTGTCACTGTTCTTCGACTTTTGTCGTCCAGCTTCGACTTTTGCCGTTGTGTTGTCGGCGTCTGTCATCATGCTTCGGCTTTTGTCGCTGTGTTGGCGGCTTTTCTCGTTGTTCTTCAACTTTTGTTGTTGTGTTGTGGCTTTTGTCATTGTGCTTCAGCTTTTATCATTGTGTTGTTGCTTTTTTGTGCTTCTCTGTTGTTGTGCTTTAGCTTTTGTTGTTGTGCTTCACATTTTTTTGTCGTGTTGTGGCTTATGTTGTTGTGGTTCTTTGTTGTTGTGCTTCGGCATTTGTCGTCGTGTTGTGGCTTTTGTTGCTGTGCTTCGACTTTTGTCATCCTGCTTCGACTTTTGCCGTTATGTTGTCTGCGTTTGTCATCATGCTTTGGCTTTTGTCGTGGTGTTGTGGCTTTTGTCGTTGTGTTGTGGCTTTTGTCGTTGTGTTGTGGCTTTTGTCGTTGTGTTTCTTTAGTGTTGTTCTTTAGCCTTTGTTGTTGTTGAGGCTGAGGTTGGAGATATCAGGAAAGACGTCTGGAGAAAGACCAAAGTGGAGGTTCATGGATGTAGAGAAGGAGGACATCAACAAACGTTAAAATTGTTACTTGTGATTTTGTGTTCAGACTAAATGATTGCAGATCCTTATATAATTGCTTGCCTAAAGCTTCAGTGGTGAATGAGGCTACTGTTGGTTTATTGACCCAGACCGGCTTAGGCCAATCAGTTCTTACTGACATTGTCTGGTTCTAGCTTTGCTGTGAAAAGATGGCGGCCAAACCATTTTAAATGGGTGTCATCACAGTCACTTGCTATAGTTGTCATATACAGTCAATGGTGTTAACCCCCACAAAGTTTTCAGTCTAAAAGCTGTTTTTGCTTTAGGATCGGCCAGGTTTTTATTTACCACTGACAAATTGAGATGGCAGCGGTCTTCCAACACAGCTTGAAGTCTAAATGGTTTCTGCATGTGGACTCTGTGTCTGTGGGTTTACTGAAGACAGAAAGACTTTTGTTTTTCCAAAGAGGCTGTCTCTGCAGCATGCAGTCTGGGACACATCTTCAAGAGACATATTAAAGACTTACAGTGCCTTCACTTTTCATTTTGATTTGAAATGATAGCAAAATTCTCCTTAGCTGTGATAAACTTCTATGCAAAAATTAGTTTTCAGTGGATCATTTGTTTTAAGTAAGGGGAACAAGGCAGAAATTCAACAAAGTTTGATGTCAGAACAGAGAAAAATTTACTTCAGAAGAAAGAAAACTAGAAGAGCGAATAAACTATTGAAAGAACTTGTGTTCAACACAATTATAAAAAAATCTAATTTGCATTTACTGTGGAAGGATGTCATTAAAGCATTCAAACACTTTAACAGAACCATTTTTTTTAATTTTTGCCACAAATTAGCTGGTATTTGAAACATTTATTCTGGTCTTTTTAATATTTTTTTTCTTCCTGGGGAGTTCTTGATGGCGTAAGAACTGTCAAAGTGAGATGTACACATGTGGACTAATTTGTGTCCAAAATAGTACTTTTTGCTCAACTTTACAAAATAAAATAAAAATATTAAGCTTAGCTTTTAACATATGTGTTGTTGGTCAGATTTGTCTGTGTTTTGAATACAACTTTTATTTGTCTTAAATACAACATTTCCCCTTTTACATTACTGTATAAAACACATCATAAAGTCACAAGACATTGATTCAACAAAGTACTCACATGTACTCACAGTCATTGTCTATTAAACTAAAACAGATAGAACTGTTGAACCCAAAATAGAGAAATGCAGCTGTTACCTTGTAAAAAAACAACAGAATAATTATAACGGTGATCTCGGGCAGCAACTGTTGCCAAACTACAACAGCTGATGGTGTAAACAATACACCCACAGACAGTTTTAGACCCAGAAGTGGTGGAAGATGGTCCAGAAAATAGCAGCATACCTGCTGCTCTGCGTCTGTGGGTTGTAAATAAGAGAAAAATGAAACAAAAATAAGTTAACTCTGACCCTAAAGTCACTGGTTCTGGAAAGTGGGAAGAGGTGTTTTGTCTTACTTTTATCTACACAGCCCTCATTGTGTTATCAACACATTCACATCCCAAGTTGTCACATATTAATGTTTGGTTAAGGGCCCCTCTGTGCCACATTTTGACATTTTGGGTGTCCCCATCTGGTGTCCCCATCCGGTCAAGTACCGCACTGCATGGCGCACTGGTACACAAACCCTAACCCGACACTGGATCAGGTGCGGTATCGCACCCAAACCGGTACCAGATGCAGCATCGGGGGGCTAAACGGACTCGGCATCAGACGCGAACCAGTACCGGGTTATGGTACCAGTACTGCATCTGGTACCACGTCCTGAGGATTGCGGACCACACCAAAAAAAATGAAGAGTTAGGGACACCCAAAACGTCAAAAAGGGACGCAGAGGGGTCCTCAACCAAACGTCAACATGTGATGACTTGGGATGAGAATGTGTTGGTTTTACTGTACCATACTTTTGTTCATTAAACTAGACTCTATTTTATGACGTCACTTCTCTGACACAAGTTTTGGTGATGATTTGATGTGACTAATGATCTGGGACACAGAAGGTCACCAATATAAATGTCAACAGCAACTTATCAGTCAAAGTGAATTTCTATGGTGTTTGTGGTTCTATTGGACATATTATGTATTACATTCAGCGACAAGTTTGACTTTTTACGAAACCAAACTGGTTCCACCTGGGTTTAAAGTGATTCATGATTAGGGACATTTGGTTTTAGGGTTAGATAGTGACTTCATTAGTGACTGCGAGAACTCACATCCATTCATGTTGTTTTTGTGTCTGCACTTTTAAATAGAGTTTTCCTTGAATCCTGACTCTCAGCTGGTTTGTTATCCTCCCTGACAGCTGCTTGTCACACCAGCAGACATCATCGGATTCACACCACACTGACAGAGCTGCAGGCTATTCCAGCAATGTAACTGGCCTCCAGTCTGTCGTCATAAAGTTTCTGACTATTCCAGTTTGAAGCCAGAGACAGATTTATCTCCTTTCCCACTTGATAGTGGAGGAGAGTTCAATGTTCAAATAGAAAGTTGTCCAGTGGAGTTTTCTCTGTTTGTGTCGTTTTGTGCATAAAATCTGCATCTTTCTCTCTTTTTTCATGATCAGGTTTAAGTCCCCTTAGCTGTCACAAACCTAAGTGTGTGACATTTGTTCTCAGTAGTTGACCCCTCCTCTAAAGGAAGCGGCGAGCTTCAGACACAGCCGCGCTTGGGAGCCATTTGGTGCGATGTTGGATTGCTGCATGACGAGGACAATCTTCAGAGTTACAGATCCTGCCACTAATGATGCAAACAAGCAGACCTTCAAAAACGACGAAAATTCTTGATGAAACTGTTCAGTTTTAAAAATCCACCTTTTCATTTTACGGACTATAAGTCATCCAGTGAAGTTCCATAGTCACAAACGGGCAGACAGCTGGTTCCAGATCCGTCAGGTTTATTAGTTCAGACAGGAACTAAGCAAGGTTAAAAGTCCACAAAGCTAAATCAGGGTCAGACATTAAAGGTCAATCACAAGCGTGGGATCATCCAAGAAGAGACTAGAGATGTCAGAGTCCAGACAAGGGTCAGGGTAGGCGGCAGGCAAACATGGATGAAGCAGGGTCAGAAACAGAAGATTAGGTTCAGGTACAAAACGCTCGGTTATGCAGGCAGGATGGCACAAATAATACTTCGCACAGAACGAGGCTCTGAAAGTGCTTAAGTGTCCTGTGGAGATGAGAGTCCGGTGAGCGGCATCCAGGGACTGTCTACTGGACACAGCTCCCGCCGGTGACCAGAGAGGGAATCAGAGCACTAACTCCTAACCGCTGTTACAAACCACATGGACACTAGTCAGCTGTTGGTTCTGGCATGATCGCCCATCTGGGTTTTAGTTTGCAGTTATTTCTATTAATTTATTATTTATATTTCTACAGTTTGCAACTCTAAATACAGTAAAGTAACAACCAAATGTGAATCACTTATTTAATTCTGTGTTCAGTGCCTGGCTAAGTTAAACGTTAGCCTTATAAGACACCAGATCAGATTTGTTTTCAAATTCCTTTATTCACATTTTTTAAGCCAAATTTGTAATAAAAAACATTTTCTTATTCCTTCCTACATGTTTTATTTAACAGTTTAATATATAAATAAATATAACATAGGGATGTGATGCTGTAAAATGCTATTAGATTTAGGAACCTTTGATGTTTTTATCATGTTTCTAAAAACAATCAAATAACTCTTAGTAAAATATACTTCTGTCTCTTTCCACTGATTTTTCTCAGCTTTTTGAAGGAGGCCGTCCTCACTAAAATTGATTAAATTTTGCTCCCCGGCTAACTATAAGCACTGAAATATGAAAAATGGGCAGGGCTACACAAATGTTACTCCTTAACCCTCATGCTCTCTAATGGGGTCCAGATGACCCCACTTTTACTGTAAACTTGCCTAGGATAGCACAAGGGTTACAATGAGTTCCTGTTTGCCAAAACTCAAACTTTATAAACCTTTTTTAAAAAAAATAATAATTCTTTAGCTTCACAGCGGAAAGTCAACAAAATGCTCAGAGTTGGAAGGAAAGGTTTCTCTTTTGGTCTTTTTCTTGTTAAAGGTTGATTGGTGGGAACATCAGGTGTGGTTGTGTCAGCAGAGACTCGTGCCTGCAGCTCAGTCACAGCGTGGTACCTGACCTCTGATGAAGAGCACACACATGGCCGTGCTGGAGCGACAGCGTCAGCCTGTGAATGTGGCCGAACATTTCCACACCCAGAGGGCCTGCAGGGCCGAGAGAGGACTTCAAAAGAGTTCATTAAATTGTAACCCTCAGGACTGAGCGAGGTGGGGGTGGCGGCGGTGGCGGGAAAGATCCGCGGTTTACAGGTAGAAGCTTCAGGAAACGAGAACAGAGAAAGATGGAGGCAAACCGTTTGAAGGCCAGTCTCACGCTGAGAATATTCACTCCAACATATCCTCCTCTGGATCTTCTGCACCTTTAAAACTACTTCATGCTGTTCCAACCATTCTGGAAACCAGTCGTTCAGCTCCTTTAGCAGGTTCAAGTGCTGGTTTCAAAAACTGTTTTTAGAGATTCATAAAAAATTTAAATACAATCCCAATCCCGAAGAACTAATGTTCTCTTCAAGGGTTTCTCAACAATGGAACTGATCGATTCAACAGACTGTTGGTTTTTGTCACAAATAATCTACATCTGAAAATATTTTCTAGTTTTACCAAAATCACATTTCTCTTAATTAATACAAACATTGTTTTTTCACTTACATAATGCTCAGGAGCTCATAGCTGATGACATCACACAGATTCTGCCCGGCAACAGGAGCACTGATGGCTTTTCGAAGCCTTTTAAAGCTTTAAATGTCCACTAAAATTCTTCAGCTTTTCTCTTGTTTTGCCCTTGTATGTATTTTCCGACTTTCTGAACTGTCTTTATTGGGTCATGGATCCATTTATTCAGTATTTTAATATTTTTTAAACTTTTAAAAACTTTCCTGCCAAAAAAAACAAACTAAACATCATTAAACAGAAAAAAACTGAAAAAAAGCAGAAAAATCGAGTTTGTCTTTTCTTTACTGCCAGTACCAACAATGCAATTTCTAAACTGGACTAACTCTCAACCATTGCAAACGACTGAATTAACTAACTCCTTCTGGTCTCTACAGAGGTTGTTTGGGGCTTTTCTATAACGCCAAAGGTGAAGGGGTGGGACTTGTACTTTTTGGTGGATTAAGAAATTTGTTTTCATTTTTTTTTCTTTGGTTGACAGGAGGTTAAATAAATTCTATTTTATTTGAAGCATCTGAAGATTTCAGATTTCCGAACAATTTAACCCTTTAAGACTGGACCTCCAGTGAGCTGCTTTTCTCCTTCACAATCTATTAGAATTACGTTGGTCGTGTTAACAGTTGAAAAGTTACATTATGTTAAAGATTTTGTATTAAAGCGTCCGGCGAAGCCTCAGGTGTTAAAGGGTTAAAAGATTTTATTACAAGCCCACTAAGACACGAACCATCCCTCAGATCATCGTGGGAGGAAGACAAAGGGCAGAAAAGATGAAATAATGTCAAAGTTTTGGAGTTTTAAATGTCTGAGTGACAGCAGCGTGGATGTGAATCGACAGCTGCCTGCGGTGGAGCGGCGCCGGCACTACACGACACCAGAATAAACCTCAAACATGTCACAGCAGCTCGGAGGAAAGGAAGTCACTTTTCTGTGAGGCTGACAGGAGTCCAGAAGCGGTAAAAGCAGAAACCAAATCTCTTCAAATTCTCTCTTGTTTCCCCTCAACCAGCCTCAGAGCAGCTGCTCCACTGCAGCGTGGCAGCCTGACGTGCCGCCGCACCTCCCTTTGAAATTACCTGACACGGGGAGAGGGGGTGGAGCTGGAACAGCTGTCAGACGTGGAGAATCGGTGAAGCTGAAGAGACCTCATCCTTCAACCGTTTCTGCCGTCAGTGTCAGACTGAATTTTCTCTCACACTTCAGTAGAATAAATCCAAGCAGTTACACATAACAACATTATATGAAGCTATTCTGATATCAGAACCTTCAGGTGTTCTAAGCTGGCCTCTGTGCATAGAGCTGTTGCTTCAAAGGCTCCTCAGGGTGGTGTTGTACCCAATAAAGGACCAAAAGCTAATGATGATACTAACTCAAAATAAGCTATACCTTTGAGACTTCTAAACTTCAGCAATGTATTGTTTTTAGCCTCGAAATATGAAAGATAACTTTAAAGTCCCCCATTCCTTTTTTTCATTTTTAAAAAACATTTCCAGTAGTGTTTTAATTATGATTATGAAGTTTTTAACCAAAATCCTACAGCCTAAATGTCTTAAAAAGTCATTTTTTAATGTTGATCTGAAGCCTCTGTTTCCAAAATCTTCTCTGAAGGGGCGTGGCTTTTGGTGCTGAGCTCAGCAGCCCCGTTCCTGATCCACCCTGTGTGATTATGATAACTCTGTATCTCCTAGAGTAAATCTCCACCGCTGCGACATAAAAACGTCAAGAACGAGGAAGTGAAGATCTTCATGGACAGAACTTCCTCCAAAATCCTGATTCTTTCTCCTTCAGTTCACCAAAGACTCTTTTAGCTAATTCTCCAATGTTTATTGACTGTGATCAATACATTCAATCATTGGTTTCTCAGAGTTCTTGATAAAATAATCAAAGCTAACATCAAAATGCTCTTTCATTGATTTACAATCCTTTCCAACTGCGGTCAAATGAGCCGCCGTTCACATTTCCGTGGTCACATCAAGAAGCTCCGTGGAGTCTGGTGGAGATTTTCCAGCGTTCTCAGTCCTGCTACCGTAAGTATTGGATGAAACTCACACCAAAAATCCAGTGATGCTGATTTGACCACAGAAATGTGAACGGCGGCTCATTTGACTGCAGTCAATGTGAAGATACCATCTTCTCTTCTCCAGAACCTGAACTAGACACTAGGAACAGATGAGGGTTTAGTGCATGTGCAGCAGAGCTGTTGATGGAAAGAAGATCATTCATTCAAACAGAGTCTGTCCAAGACAGTTTGATTGATTTAAAAGGAGAAATACTCAGAAATGCAAAAACAAAAGGATTTCTTATTACATTTGTTCTCTTTTTATAAGAAAAATGCCACACATAAATGTTAAAAATAAAAAAAAACAGGATTTTCATCATTGGGAGGTTTTAAAAAAATTAGGTTGGTGGCCATGTGGGGCCGCTATCATGTTCCTTTGGTAGTTGCAGACGATGATGTCGAGTTCCAGTCAAATTTTTCCTCCCCAATGACACTCTGTGCACTGGCCCTGCCGCCACCTTACACAAAATATAAAACGAACGACCCCCTCCCTAAAAGAAAAATGATGAAATTACACAGATGAAACTTTAAAAAAAAGTAAATAGGGCTAAAATCTTTCAAGGGGCTAAAAAAAAAATAAAAAATCCACCAACAAAACCAAAATACATGAGTCGTGGATATCCAAAAAAGATTTGATTGAATTATTATGGGATGGCCACAGGAACTTTTGGCTTGCTGGCTATTTTGAGGCAAAATGTCAAATTTGGCAATTTACACATTTTCACACAATTAAGAAGAAATAAACTTTTGTCCAAGCAATCTTCACAAAACTTCACAGACTGCTACCTGAAGTCTACAACCACAACCTAAGCACCCATCTCTAGTTTCCCCCAAATCACCTGTAAACTCCTCCTGGGGTTTTTGATCAATCGCCTCCTAACTCCTTGACCATCATTCGGTAGGGCTGGGGGATACTGAGCATTAGGGTATC
This sequence comes from Oryzias melastigma, assembly GCF_002922805.2. Classification (NCBI taxonomy): domain Eukaryota; kingdom Metazoa; phylum Chordata; class Actinopteri; order Beloniformes; family Adrianichthyidae; genus Oryzias; species Oryzias melastigma. The sequence continues at coordinate 6,334,036 of NC_050525.1, read as the reverse complement.
AATCTGGTCAATATCGCCAATATCGATACCGATATTGATATTTTTTGTAAATGTTGCGGATGTACACGAACCTAAAATCCTAAATTCTTTTAAATCGCTGAAAATAATTTTTTTGTAAGTTTTCCTCTTTTGATTACTTGATAAACATAAAAACAGAATTAGGACAATATTCTCAATGAAATGGAAAATAGTTTATTAAAAGCTGGGTCCTCTTTGCTAGTACAGAAATGTTTCATACAAGAGTGGAAATATTAATGTCTGTGGGCTGGTATCGATCCGATACCAACCTGAGATCGATACTATCAGTATTTTGAATCAATCCATCCATCTCTGTCATTCAGAAGTTACTTGGGGGGAAAAACAATTTTCAATGGCATTAGTGTGGCAAGCTTGCAAAAGTGTGGCTCCTCTGTTACTTGCACATTATTTACCGGAATATTGTTAAAAACTGAAAAAAATCTCTGTCTGAATCTCAACAAAACAATATAACATCCAATATGAACATATTAGAAAAGTGGGCGTGGTTAATAAAAAAAAACCCATTACCAAGCCCAAAAGTTAACTTCAAAAACGTCCATAGAGCTGTTCATCACACCCAGGTGACCAAAAAAGAAAGTGGTTGCTATGGAGATACTGTAAAACCAACAGAAAAGCCACCATTTTGAAAACAGGAGTTTTCATGAATGTGAAGCACTAACAATGGAGACAGAGGCAAAGGGGGAAGATGATGGGCTTGAACCAGTCACTCAGCTAGTGAGGGTAGATAAAGGGGGTAATGGCAAGGGGCGGGTATCGCCTTAAGACCATTGAAAACCACTTGCAGTTTTAATAGGATATTTTCCTTTCTTGGTGTTTGACTTGTCAGAAGTTTTGTTAAGTCAGGGAAGCTGATTGGTAAGAATGGCCCGAACTCACAGAAGTTTTTGGAAGTTTCTTGTTCTTTCAGTTATCTCACTAGCTCCATTTCTATTACACATATGCGCAAAACTTTATCAAAACTTTAAGAAACGTCGGAAAAAATCAATTTCACAATTGCACTGTTTCCATTTAATTCCTAAGTATACAAGTAAACACAAACCCCCTCACACAAAAAGTAATTTGAAACCATGGCGATGGATGAAAACAAGTACTGGATAATGTCACAGCAGTGCCTGGCATGTGCCGCACAGCTGGACAATTGACAATTTCTATATATGTCAGTGACCCAAACACACAGATGGCTTTGAGAAGCTTCTTCAGCAGCATTAAAAATAAACGTTCTATCAAGTAAGCAGTTGGACCCTTTTTTCTGTTTGAAAACATGACAAGAAACATTCAAAGTTCTGCCACGGCACTAGCACTCATCCTCATCTATCAAAGGAGACGTCAGCGTCTTATTCAGGCCGGGGAGCAGCAAGCTAAGTGGGAGTGGCTACGGATCGAGAGATTTTGGGAAATGGTGGTTGGTGATTTTACAGAGGAGCATCAATTCTGCATGACACGCTCAGCTTTTGATGAGCTGTGACGCTGTGGGAGCTCTTGATGCCCACTGTGCAGCGCTCAGGCAAAACACTACCAAGAAACGCATTTAACCCTATAAGACCTGAGGCGTTGCTGGTGACGCTTAAACACAAAATCTTTAACATACTGTAACTTTTCACCCACTATTCCAGCATACTCGGTAGAAGAAAAGCATGAGCCGATTTTCTCCTACAGAATCTGCTGGAATTACATTGTTCACATTAATGGTTGAAAAGTTATAGTAAACCAAAGACCATAAACACTTGAGCTCCGGTGTTAAACCCCTCCTGTTGTCTTTGGGTCAAAATGACCCGCCACTGCATTAAAAACCCCAAAGAAGTCCCCTAAACGATATTTTTTTTACTTGAAATTGTATGACTTTTCCTAGGTTGGCCCCAACAGTGGAAAAAGTGAAATGTTGCTTTTATTCACATTTCCATGTAAGCTGTACAAAAAAGGTACAAAGATGGTCTTCGGGTCAAAATGACCCGTGAGGCAGATAGAGTTGAAATCAAGGTCACAGAGTTATTCACACACCACAGAATGTTACAGTGTTTTAGTTGTGTCTCAGATCAATTAGTAGTAAACGTAAACAAGACAAACCAGGTGGCGTTCTCACAGACTGCAGATACATTATAAAGGTGCTGCCGATGCCAGGACCCCAAATTCTCTCTGTGATAAGGTCATGAGTGTGCGTTATACTGTCGAAGAGGCTCTAGAGTTGGTTTTTTCAGATGTCCAACAAGATGACTCTGATTCAGAAGAGGGAGTGGAGGATGTATCAGAAGAAGAAGATGAGGAGGGATACAACCCAGAGCATGATGAATAATCTTCAGAAGAAGAAGAGAACCCTGAAGCTGAAAGAGAGACTTTCCTTTCAATTGGCAAAATAACATGGTCCTCAGCAGAATATGACCAACATGACAGGCATGCAGAACAAAACATCATGAAGATGACCCCAGGACCCACAAGGTACGCCGTTTCTCATGCCTGTGACATTGTCTCTACATTCTACCTGTTTATCACACCAGCAATAGAAAAAAAAATCCTGGAGATGACAAATCGGCAGGGTGTTCGCAAATATGGAGACAGCTGGAAAAAGATGGATGAGACTGACCTGCAGGCCTACTGAGGACTGCTAATCTTAGCAGGTGTATACAGGTCCCGAGGCGAGGCTGCAGCTATGGGGTCACAAAGACCAATTTTCCGAGCCACAATGCCACTCAAACTGTTTCACACCTACTCAAGACTGCTACGATTTGATGACCAGCTGCAGGAGGATGACCGCCTGCTGGCCCCTGGTCATCTTCCACAACATCATTAATGTTTCCTCCTACAATGCCTTTGTGATTTGGAGAGAGATCAACCTGACCTGGATGGATGAAGCAGAACAAGAGGAGGGTGTTCCTGGAGCAGCTAGGAAAGGCACTTGTAACTCCACTCATTCAACAAAGGAAGCATGTCCCCCGCACAGAAGCCTCATCAGCAGTTATTCAGAGTGCAGCAGCTCCTGATCAACCTTGCACTTGCATACTGCCCTACATGTGCTAATTAATTGAATGGGTTATGTTACTTTTCATATTTTTGTATTGTACATTGTCTCAAATTGTTGGCTGGTGAAAAAAAATGAAATAAACTAAGTCATTGAGATGAAAAAAATGAATTCAAAACTCATTTTTGCTTTTTTTTTTTCTTAAGCTATAAACTCAGGTATTAACACATTTTGTGGTCAATGACAAGTTGTTTCTTCAAGCAAGATCAAATTTGGTGTTTCAAATTTAATTAAGTTGCTTATATTGAGGGTTTAGTGAAGACGGGTCATTTTGACCTGGAGGACACAGGGTGTATACAGAAAACGAGGACAACATTAAAGGGTTAATTCGATAGCAGCTTTGCAAAATATGTAGATTATGCCCCAAAAACCACTTCCTTAAAAATTGCGGTGTTTCCATTAAGCAAATTCATTATTGCAAATCCAATTTGCACTATTTTATAGTTAATGGAAAGGTAGCTACTGATGCGATCGTGTCCAAGAGTGAAATTGAGTCCTCTTAGGACCAGAAGACCACAGACTAGTCCAGGGGAGGGCAACCTACGGCCCGGGGGCAAAGTGCGGCCCGTTGGGATGACCAAACAGGGAAGTTGGAGGTTGACTCCACCCACAGCCCAAATTAAAAAGTTCAGTCAGAAGGGTGGGACTTGGGGGCAGGATTGTTACCCTTACTGGAGCTGCAGATCATGAGGTGGGACTTCTGAAACTTACATGGTTCGACCAATCACAAAATTCAACTGTAGTACTTTATTTCAACCTGTAGAGGGCAGCACACAGACAGTTTTGACTATATTTTCAAGAATCAAACAAGTTTATTTTAATTTGTCAAAAATTTAGAAATGACCAACAGACAGCACTATTAAAGCCCTATTTATAGAGATCAACAGACAAAAAAATTTGCTTTAGGGTTTGGTAACCCTTTAAACTATTAAATCTGGCCCGCCAAACTGGAATAAATTATATTGATAGTGTTTTATGTCCCTTGTTATTCTGGAGTCTATAAATAAATTTACTTTTTTGGGGGGATTTAGAAAAGGATTCTGCATTCATGTCGTTTTTCTGACATGCGATTTGTGCTGCAGAGGCGGCCAGCTCCAATGATCAATCTATGGTACATGCACGCTCTGAGGCGAATTGAAGCCCCGTGGCATGATTTGAGCGACCGGTGCGCCGTGAAGGTCTGCCAGCAGCTCAGTTTGAGCAACAAGGCGCGAATTGGGCGACACAGCCAAAATGTAAATACCTGAGGTTTGACAGGTTGCTGCCTCGCATCAGCCAATCAGGAACTCAGCTTTGGGCATGTGACGTGAGAAGAAGAGAGAGAGACACTGCGGAGGCTGCCAGCTCGGGTCTCATGTAGACATTACAAAAAAGGAAAAAGGTCTCAAAAATTATTTTCCCCACTGTGAGCCTTCAAGCTCAGCCACAGAGACGCAGAAACACAGCAGAAGCAGCTGTCATACAGACACAGCCAGCTTTCTGTACCGGGAAAATCTTTTAATAATAATCATATAAACCCAAACATGGAGACATGATCACTGATGTTTTTGTTGAACTCTTCACAATAGATAAACTTGATTCCTCGACATCGTATGTGTCTCCCATTAATTCTAATTGATATATGCGAAGAGAAAGCTGGTAGCTCCTCCCACATGCGGCTGCAGCGTCAGGAACACATTCTTTGACAGGCAGTGAGTAGTGAATTTGCTGCGCGGCAAAAGAGGGGCGGGGCATGCAACGGGGATCGCGTTTGGTGTGAAAGCACCTTAATGAGCAACTTAACATATCTGCTCCTGGTCAAGCCATTCTATCAAATTTCAGAACCCTTTTTGGCCCAAAAGTCAAAAAGTTTGCGCACCCTTGGACTAGTCCCTGACACAAAGAGACTATTGCAGGTGTTGTGGATCTCCACTGATGTTCTACTTGGTCATTAATGAAGAACATCTTCTTGCTGCTCAGTCATTTGTTGCTCCCATACAGCTCTTCTGGAGCCTGCAGCCGCATAGCACCAGGAAAGAGCTTGTTTGGAGGATATTAATCTTCAATTTGTCCTGTTTTTATATTTTCTCTAACAAAAAATGTTTGAATGGTCCCTAAATCCAGTTATAGCTGTAATGAACCCTTCTGCCTGCGGGGGCGCTGCTGGAACCCCTGTAGCAACTTCTGTTCAGGCTGGTTTCACGCTGACAGCTCCAGGCTCATTGGTTCTGTGAAATAAATACCCCCCCGCCCCACACACACACACACACACACCGCCACCACCACGCATCATCCTCCACATGCCATTTTTAGGAGAGGGGGGGGCATTATATTTGTGGAGAGGAACATGAGTCACTGCTGTAAACATCGGTGTAAAACAGGAAGATCCAAGACAACAACATCGTGAACAGAAGTGAGGGAGCCGCCGGCGTCTTCTACAAGATGCCTCGTCTGCCCTTTAGTCATGCACGCGCTCACCACGCACACGCTCACTGTGCACACATTTACCTTCACAGGCTCACTGTGTGCACGCTCACCACTCATATGCTCACCACAGACACACATTCCATGCACATGCTTACTACATTCACCGCTACATTCACCATGCACATGTTTACCGTGCACACGCTCATCATGCACAAACTTACCATGTACATGCTCAGCATTCTCAAACTTACTGTGCACATTTTCGCCACATACAAATTCACAATGCACACTTACCGTGCACACGTAACCATGCACATGCTTGCTATGCACAAACTGTCCACATGCTCACTGTGCACAGACTTATTGCTAACACACTTCCACCGCAGGGAAACTTTTCGCTCGCTCTCCCCTGCACACATTCGTGCACACAGACCTATAGCGCACATATTCACTGTGCTCACAATCAACCTGCAAAAATCCATTGTACAGGTTCACCATGCACACATTCCCCCGTGCACAGATCTATTGTGCAAATGCCCACAGTGCATAGTTCACCCTGCACATTCCCCCCTTTATTAGTGAGTTCATGCTGCTGTTGCTGTGAAAATCATCACTCAAGTTGCATTTCCCAGGACAATGACCCAAATACACACCATCACAAACCTGTTTTCCTGATTTTTGAGGCTCACACTAAACACACGTGCAAACTCACACACACACACTGGTCTCATTATATGGAGAGACGATCTATTCAGCTGACATGCCACTGTCTTCCTGACAGGAGCGGAGCACTGAGCAGATCTGCAGAAATTTATCATTTTTTTAATCCTTAATGCAGCTGTCTTAATGACTCTAAAACGTCAAACTTTTTAGTCCAAAGATAACATACATCCAAACTGTGTGGACCAACATTTGTGTATCAGATCAGTGAATGATTCCCGCTTTCACTGATCACCTGAATGCATCATCTCTGAGATTAGATGTCACCTAAAAGCCTCGTCTGAGACAGAAAACGATGAAAAACCCACACAGAAGTGGACTGAAGACACTCACCACTGCTCGTGTGGCATCTCCACGCTGCTCCCGCTTTTTCAGCATCTCACTGAAATCTAACTGAGCTGCTTCCTCCACCCCCCACTATCCCCAGTCCAGCTCCTCCCTGCTGCAGCGTCAGAGACCATCAGGATTACAGCGCCTTAATCGCTCAGAGAGAGCGGCAGATGGAGGGAAAACGGGAGACTGATGCAGGACAGGATGGAGGAGGACCAGACTGCGCCTGCAGTTATCTGGTTTATCTGGTCCAAGAGTTCACTGTGAGGAAGACCGGACCAGAACCTCAGCATCTGAATTTCTGTATTGATGTTTCACTGTCAGCTGGCCTTCAGTCGGTGTAAACCAACATGTTAAAGACAACTTGTCAGTTTATACAGATGGGATTCTCTCAATTTTGTTTCCCACATCATCCTCCCAGAGAAAGCAGTGGGCTGCTGCCATAGCCCCCTTGTGATGCCAACCCCCCTTATCCAACCCCTGATGCTGAGCAAATGGGAAAGAGTCAAACCTGCACAAATCTCCTCAAATTGTCTGACCAATTTCTCTCAAATGAGCTGACATTTTCAAAAGAGCTGGGGTTTTTTTTGGCTTCATCCGATTCCAAGTCCTTTGATTTTTGTGTGCCGATCCAACACTTTTGTAAACTTTTAAAAAATGAAGAAGTTTAATAAACAGACCCTGTTTTTTTTTTATTTATCTTTCATCAACCCTCTCTTCTCATTTAACCCTCAAAGAGAGCCCCTGAAGTAGCTTTAACAATCAAGTTAAAAATAGTACTAACTAGTAAAATGTGATAATTATTCGTGGGAAAGTTTGGTGACTGTGGCTTTAATATCTTTAGAACTATTGAACATTTTTGATCAGATGTGATTCTTTTTTTTTTTAAAGATTCCTACAAATTAATGATGATTTTCTTTCTGAATTGTTGTAGTATGGATATGATGTGTATTTCTAGACCAGGTCATATTATGTAACCATTTATTAGTTTTGTTTCTTTTTTTTTTTTTTTTAACATTATGATATTTTTTCAACTTCTTAATACTTTGCATCAACACGTGTGGATGTGACATTTGGGGTTTTACACCACAGTAATCTGCTTAACTGGGGCTCTGTCAAAATAATAAAAAAAAGGATTGGGTTTTGAGGGGTGAAATCCCCGTTTCCCGCAGCATCTCACTGCCATCCGCAGTGAGATGCTGCGGGAAAGCACCGCTCTCAGTAAAAACAAACAAAAATCTGATCTTTTTTCTGTTAGAATGCCCCTGAAGGTTGTTGTTTGCATTAAGACAATCCAATAGAGGCAATTGCTCCCAGTTTTAGACATTTTTTAAGAGTTACTGATTCTGAAAATCCAAATCTGTGAATATCTTGCTAGCTTAGCTTAGCTCAGCTGAACTGGTTTTGTGTGCCTCCTCCTCAAACACTGCATTGAATTGTGGTGATCCGTCCCTAATATACAGACTTCCAGTAGAGTATTTATCTGGAATAATAGGCTTAAACTGTAAAGCGCTGATCATGATAAGAATAAATTAAATATCCAATAATGATCGGGAGACAACATCCAATTTTTGATCGAGTCGTCAGCCACGTGATCAGGTCTGATTTCCGATCATGTGATTGGATTGGGGCATCCATATTTTCCACCATCCTTTTTCCCCATGACCTGAAACAACCACCTTTGCAAACGCAGGGCCACGAAGCCGCCCCTTGATGCAGCCTCACGGCCAAGAAGAAGGTTGTCAAAGATTTCTCAGGCTGGGATGTCTCTGATGGATGAATGACAGAGTGTGATTCAGAGGAAAACTGCTAGAAGGATGTGAGTGGAATACTGCAGTGACCTTCCCCGGAGACACAAGCATAGATCACAGCCTGCTGTGGATCAAGACTACACCAAACCCATAAACCCAGCTTGTTAATCAAGAGATTTTCCTGAACTGAATGCAAACAGTGTAGAGCAGTGGTCCCGACTAGATGGCAGTCCGTGGATCAGTTGCCATCGGGCCTCAGAACAACTAATAAATTATACCCAGAAATCTTTTATTTTGAAAATCAACCAGATTCTCTTGATTACCTTGAGTGATAAAAGCAGTCTGGCGGCGTGTATCACGACAAAAGTTGGTTGTGGAACTTTTCTTTGCAAATGGAGGAGTGCAGGAACAGAAGAACAGACGGAAGAACAGGTGATTCCCACCATAGATATAATAAAGAGTAGATGCCGCTTTGGCTGCTGGGGCACAGGAATTGCGGCCGCCATATTGGACCGGTAATCCAGTCGCCAAGAAAAATACAAGATGCCTGAGCGTTGTGTGGCGTATTCCTGCTCAAATCGGCGGACTATTGAAACTAGGGTTTAGGGGATTACTTTTCACAAGTAAGTTTGAACATTTTATTGGTTGCATTTTGTGAACAGGCTATAATATTACTGTACTGTTATGTACACCGGAGAAAGTCAGCTAACGTTAGCTATATATAGTGCTGGTGTTCACCCGGTTATAAAGACCAACTGAGACTTTTTAAATCATATATTCCATAAAAATGACTTAGATTATAACGGACACAAGAATGCTACTGTAGAAATAAAACAAATAATACTGTTAGAAGATATCTCTCATGGCCATCCCACCTCACTGACTTAAAAATACAATTTCAGCAGCTTTGATTCATTACCAAAAGAAATATGACATATTTATTTTGTTGACAAAAGATTCTAATAAATTTGAAACAATGACACTAATGTTGCTTCTGAGGCTCTTGTCTTCATGGTGGTTTGCCTACAAGGAAATTAGAAGGCTCCCATTGATACTACCTGACAAGGTCTGTATCACCAGACAAGCAAAGGATGCTTCTCAGTCATGCTTCGGAGGAACTGCAAGCACGACGCATTTGAATGATATGTGTCACAATGGATGGGCCTGCCTCCAACATCCCCACGTGCAACAACTTGGGTGTGAGCTGAAGGGAAATCCACGAGATCCCCTTCAAACCAGTTTTCCGCATCCAGTGACTGGTGAGAAAGTTTTTGTAATGATGGACGCATGCCACATGCTGAAGTTGGTACATAATAGGCTGTAAATGATTATTGTCATAGACCTATTTGGACAAGTTATGTCTCAGCTGCTAAAAGTAAAGTCTAAATGTTGTCTGTTCATTTGCACAGTTATTGTTCAACATTGTGCTGTTTGTATTTGTTTGAGCATTTAGGGATTCATTTTCTTCAGGTGTACAGTCCCGTTTCAACAGCCACTGGACAGATCTGTTGGAGGTACATCAATCATATCAATGCTGAGCAAAAAAAACCCCCAAAACTGCATGCTGCCAATAAAATTACAGACAAACATTTCTACTTTGAGAACCACAAGATGAGGATGTCCCTGGCTGGACAAACACTGTGTCGCTCCTTCTCAGTGGCTCTCTGCACAATGAGGGATCTTGGGCATTCTCTGTTTGAAGACTGAGGCAACAGCAGAATTGATGACAGTGGTAGTAATAATGATTTAGATGCCACTTTTTTAGATCATTGACAGGCTTTTTGACACAATGAATAGATACAATCCTTGTGCCAAGGGATTCAAAGCTCCTTTGGAATTAGATGGAGAGGAAAGAATTTTTGTCAAGGGCCAGGGAGTACTTGCTGACTTTGGTGACAAAAGATGGATCACCACTTCACCGATCTAAGAAAATAGTGTTTATTATTTCATTCTGTTCCCCTATGCATCAAGTTCATAAGATGCTCAATCTTCTGCATCGAGTTCATATGATGCTACTGTTAAATTCTGTCTTTGTCTAGCTCAAATTGGTTCTCTGCCAAGGAGTTAATATTTTTAGTTTCGTTAGAATTGGTTACTACACATTACTGAATGCAATAGAACATTCACTTTACTGCTTTGAAAAAGAAACTGTGGCTCCGACTCAAATCGTGCTGCAGAACCACAGGTGACTTCTGTACCATTGACTTTAGATTGAAACACCAACCTGTGCACAGCCTGGATTGATTACAAGCCTATGACTCAATGTCATACACATGGTGAAGTGAATGCGAGGAGCTGTACAACATCAACAGGACTCTACGTGCCTTCATAGGAAACTATGAAGTGGAAAACCACCCCTCAAGCCAATACTTATACCCTATGCTATACGCTAAAAGCAAGCGCAACATTGACTCCCCCCATTCCACCTCTGCTGTTCTGAACTGCAGTCGTCATATTGACGTTCGTTCTCCACCTTATTTATTAAAATGGAAGATCGCTTTTACATAAAAACTAAATACCATATTATCTCTTTCATTCGAGAAATTCTCAATCATAAAAAAAACAGTTTAAAGCTTCTTTTAGATGGAATTTTATTACGATGATCTCACAGCTGCACGGCAGAACGCCTGAGGGCGTAAATAATTATTAATCTCGTGCGTTAACGCGTCAACTTTCACAGTCATAATATATATATATATATATACTGTATATATGTGTCTGTGTGTATATATATGTGTGTATATGTACACTTATATATATATATATATATATACATACAGTGGTGGACAAAATTGTTGGTACCCCTCAGTTAAAGAAGGACAAACCCACAATTCTCACTGAAATCACTCAAAACTTACAAAAGTAACAATAAGTAAAACACCTGTGATGTCAATTAAAGGACACACCTGAGTTATCATGTCACTCTGGTCAGATAGTTTTCAATCTTTTATTGAGGTACCATCATTTTTGTCCAGGCCTGTTTCATTAGTTTGTTTTTTTTAAATAATTATGTTAATCAACAATTCAAAAGTGATGGCTGATTTTGATTGTTTCATTTTCAATTTTCTTTTATTTGTTATTACTTTTGTAAGTTTCAAGTGATTTCAGTGAGAATTGTGGGTTTGTCCTTCTTTAACTGAGGGGTACCAAGTACCAACACTTTTGTCCACCACTGTATATATACACACACACATATGATATACATACACACATGTATATATACATTTAAAAAACTTCCCTCTCACCCTCCGCGGGTGGTTTGTTCTCCAAGCTCGGGTCCTCTACTGAAGGCCTGGGAACTCGAGAGTCCTTCGCAGTATCTTAGCTGTTCCTAGCACTGCACTTCTCTGGATTGAGATGTCTGAGGTCTTTCCAGGGATCTGTTGAAGCCACTCCTCCATCTTAGAGGGAACAATCCCGAGTGCTCCAATTACCACGGGCACCACTGTCACTTTCACCCTCCAAGCTTTCTCCAGTTCCTTTCTGAATCCCTGGTATTTCTCCAGTTTCTCATGTTACTTCTTCTGTTACTTCTTCTTGATGTTACCATCGCTTGGTACTGCCACATCCATCACAAATGCTTTCCTCTGTTCTTTATTTACCACTACAATTAGGGATGTCCCGATCAGGTATTTTTTTTTTGGGGGGGGGGGCCCGATCCGATTCCGAATCATTTGATGTTGTGTATTTGAAGATACCGAGTCCCAATCTGATAGTTTTGTAACACATTTAAAACATAAGCAAACTGAATAAAAAGATATGTGTTGTCCCATATTTATGTTTCATTAACCCTCTTTTATCAATACAAATTTAAATTGAAAACTTCTGTGAAGTAGCTTTAATAAACCAGTGAAAATAGAGCAAATATAAACTAGGAAAAAAATGACTGTTTTCTCGTTATACATGTGATAATTATTCACGTGACTTAGTGACTTAAGCTTTAATATCTTAATAGCTATTGAACATTTTTAACCAAATGTGATTCCTGTTCTCATTTAAAATTCTTAAAAATGAATGATGACTTTGTTTTAGCATGAATTTGATGATGAGAGTTCATGACTAGCGGATACAATCAGAACCATTTGTGTTTGATTTTTTTTATGTGACTCCTGTCTGTATCTGGAAGTCCCACACAATCTTTGCTCTCATTCTCTACCACTTTCTGAGGTGTTTCCAGTATATATATATATATATATATATATATATATATATATATATATATATATATATATATATATATATATATATATATAATAGGGCTGTGAACATTAACACGTTAATACGCGATGATTAATCGATTAATTGCGTGCTTCAAGAAATATTAGTTTGTTTCATATTTTTAATCTCTTAAGATCTACATCTGATGATCTATGCTGATGACACAGACAAGACAGAAATGTTCATTATTTAACATGCTGGAGGAACGTGGTATGTTAGAAAAAAAAAGTGTTGGTTGTCATAATGGTTTGAGGCAAAAGTACAATAAACATTTCAATTTCTCCTTTTAAGATGGATGATGAAACCTTTCCTTCATTACTTCAGAAGCATATTTTGAACAAAAGAGAAAGTCCCCTGTTTTTCCCCAAAGGAAGAATGATCAGGTTAAAAACAATAAATGAGCAAACTTCGCCTGTAATTTAATTATTCTGGTCCAACACAAATATGTATAAAACACAGAGATATTAACATCTTGTGCAATTATTGACTTCTTTTACAGAAACAAAATAATAGGGTTGATTAAATTTTTCTGCACATCTGTAAAAACCCATGTGATAACTTCTTTTTCCCTCTGCTATTTCTTTTAAATGTACATTTTTGTCAAAGGGCTTGCAGATGAAAATGAGCCCTGAGAGCTCAAACCTGATGCAAAGCATCCGCTTTCTGATTGCTGTTTAATAAAGGTAACTACCAAAGTCTTATATGTGCTAAAAACACAAGTCAAAAGAAAAACAGTTTGCCTTTACCGCCCCCTCCAGGACAACAGGAGTTCATATTTGGCAGCGTGATGATGTATTAGTATTGCTGGTTACTCACCGAGCTCTGAGAGAGCTGACCGTAGACTTATCAATCCTGCAGAGACAGAGAGAGGGCGCGGCGTTAGCACACGCTGATAAATGCAAGAGCATTACTGCAGATTTACAGCTGCATTCTCCATTAACCTGAGCAACACAGTGTGTGTGACTGAGGGAGGGATAATAAAACACCTTTTTATTAAAGAGCTGCAGCACCAAAGCGCTCATGCCCACTTCTACAGGAAGACGGAAACCTCATAAAACCACACAAAGCAGCAGAGGTCATCTACAAGGCTGGCTCGCTGTCTTTTACCTGCACAGCCCTCACATGTGCACAATGAACACAAAAGCAAGATCAAAATAAACATAAATATGTTGTGAATAAATCCAAGCACAAAAGACAGTGATGCATATCAGCTAACAGTGTAAATAAAATAATTTAAAGAGAAAAACATTACATTTTACAGATCTCCACACTTTCATGATTGCATTCCAAAAACCCTCAGGAAGCCTCAAGTCTCACAGTTCTATATATTCGCCTGAAATGGGCAGTATTTCTAAAAAAAAACAAAAAAAAACTCCTCCCCATCAGGTTTGTTTTGTTTTTCACACACTCAGGAGAAAATCATAGACTGAAGCAGACCAGACCGACCAGAACAATCATCCAGTTCCAATATTTGCTTATTTGGGGACACAATTGTCTAAAACTAGCTCTGAAGAGGACAGACAAGAGTTGGGGTGGGTATCGATAGTAATTTCCTGAAACGATTCCATTCGCAAAAGCCTGGATCAATTCGATGCAGATTTTTTTTTCGATTCTTTCGAGAATCCCCTTTGCTCCGCGGAGGTAAAGGAAGGTGGGTAGGCACTGAGGTCCTGCAGAGATGGATCACGGTACCACTCCTAAACTAAAGACTAAAGGCCGTCCTCCATCAGCCTGTATTTCTCGCGAAGCAACACATGTGTGGTCTCATCGACAGGTTAGTCCGGTGGGGGGTGTCTCGCCAGTGAGCTGTTGGGAAGTTTGGGTCATTGGTCTCAAACTTTGTATTGGGATGAAAGGGACAATTTCCTGTTGCTCAGCATCTGACGCATCCTCACCTTCATCTCTCTTGATCTCTGGGACTATGCACGCGGCCTCGTCAGGCTCGAAGTCCGCAAGCCCATCATCCGTCTCATACCCGGTAGCGTCATTGGAGTCCCGGGCACTGCTCCCTTCTGTCTCGCCGGAGGACTCGTCACCACTGGCACCACCTCTCTCTGCATCTACTTCCCCTCCTTCTTGTCGTCCAGCCCCACCAGGTGGAGGTGCTTCTCCATTGTTGTTTTCATCACCTCCGTCAGGTGGGCCATTGTTCCCTCCCAGCGGAGGACCTTAGGGGCCAGTTCCAGGTGGTAGTGGTGGAGGCCCAGGTAGATGAAGCCCGTCTTGTGGATCGTCGTTAGGGGGGTCTGCTTTGTTTGCATGAGCCTCCCGTCTTCTCTGCAGGGTGTCACGATTTTCAGGGAATCCTTCCATCTGGTATGCCACCCTTGCGTTTGCCGGATACACTGCTTCAACTGCAGCATCCCATGGTATTCTCTCAGCTCTGCTTCAGTCAGCGGGACGTCCAGGTTGAAGCTGTAATGGGCAATAGCCTCTACATACGCTTCTATCAGCTATTACCAAATGTGGACATGGGGTGGTCATCTACAAACCCCCGGTAGTTCTCAAGAGACTTATCCCAATTGCAGTTAGCAGGCATCCGCAAAAGGCTGCAAAGTCCTGATAGCGTGTCGCCCTGACTTCTGCCACTCCTCGATGGAATGCGACGTATGGGTTTTTCCCAACCATTCGCATTGGGATTATCGCATTTTTCAGTCTGCCGTTCATCTGTCTGCAGTCCATCCGTTGGATGAGAGGCCACGGGAAGTGCGGGTGTTGGTGGTACGCAGGGGCAATCACGTTCAGGAATGTCATTCTTGAACCGGCACCTTGGACCAAAATGACTCTCAGATGCACAACCTGGCGTGGGATATGTCCAAGCCACCGACAGATGATGTCTGAAATATTTCTGTCGTCTGCATAATGCTGGAAGTTGTGCCAGGTCAACAGAATCTCTGATATGGACAGAGCCTCAGTAATATATGGGACCACTGGATGCAAGTCAACAATTATCCGAGCGAGTTTCACAGTTGCGACTTCTCCTTGGAACGCAAATGACGCCAACTTTAGCAGAGCAACACCAAGAGCTTGGTCCTGACATCTCCCTGTCAGTTACTTCACCGCGATCTGGTGTGGGAAGAACAGCTTACCATCAAACTGCACCCCATTTGCCCATGGGCAAGCTTGAATGTTCTAGAACCTGTTGATTTCATCATCTGGGAGCACACGTCACAGGAACTCAAGCCCGTCAGTTGGAGGAATTTTTGAGCCTTCATAACATCTTTGAAGTTTTCCAGTCCGGTTTTAGAGCCCGCCACAGTACAGAATCAGCGTTACTGAGGGACAGTAAATGACATCCTCCAGGCTACTGATGCTGGAGATCATGTGGCTCAGGTTCTGCTAGACCTATCAGCAGGGTTGACACAGTGGACCGCTATATCCTAATATCTAGACTTCAGAACCTGGTGAGGATTCTAGGTACTGCTCTAGATTGGTTTAGGTCATATTTAACAGGACGGACTGTGTGTTAATCTTGATGGTTTTAAATCTAGAACAGCTGGGGGGTCTTTTGGAGTCCCACAAAGTTCTGTTTGAGGGCCACTTCTGTTTCCCCTATATCTGCTTCCATTGGAGTCCATTCTGAGAAGGCACGGTGTTTCCTTTCAACTATATGCTGATGATAGTCAGATCTATCTGCCATTGAAGAAGATGGACAGTTTTTCTGCTAACCTACTTTTATCATGTCTCTCTGATATTAAGGACTGGTTGGCCCTAAGTTTCTTGAGCTTTAATGAAAACTAGGGCTGCCACGATTATTCGACTAATCGACGACTATTTGACTATTAAAATAGTCGACGAATAATTTGGTCGTCGAAGCGTCGTTTTTTGTTTTTTTCTCCTTGTTTTGATCTTAAAACTACTGTTCGCGCGTTCTAATGCCGGTCTGCCTTTGTCTTTGTCACACATGTGCAGTGGTGCTAATCTGGTCAGCAGTGACGTAACAGGAAGTTCTCGGTAGGCTCATAACAACACGCTAGCTCGAAAATGTGGGAAACATAAGGAAAATAAAAGAGGAAAGAGTGTCAAATGTGATTTCTAAAGCAGAACTTGTGTTCCATGAGAGCACTATGGCGACAAATGATCACCTGAAGATGAAGCATGTTGAGACTGAGTTTGATCACGTTGAACAGAGAGCTTCGTCTAGCTAAGCTAACATCGGCGCTAACACAGCTAGCTCTGCCGCGGCTGTCATTACTGCGCTGTTTGGAGATGAACCAGAAGATCTGCAGCAGATCCGTGTCTACGGCGCTTCTGTCTGCATAGTGAACGTTTTATAATCCACGCTCTTTGAACCAAACGCCGCGAGGGCGGCTCGGGTTATGAAGTTATACTGGACGTGAACCGCTCGTCCAAGGCTTCATTCATATTCCGCTCCGCGATAACGTTGTTCGGTTCAAAGAGCGGATTATGAAACATTCACCGCGCAGACAGAGAGGCTGTGTGTCGGTACAGATCTGCTGCAGAGTTAGGGAACGATTTAAAACTACGAGTCCCAGAAGGGAAGGAGCTCACCTAAAAGTCCAGAGCTAAGTTTACAAGTGTAGCATTACATTCTCTGCATTAAGCTACAATTAAATGTAACTTAAAGTCACAAAAACGACAACAAACAGCAAAACAACCACAACATTAAAGAAGTAACACAGATTTATGGGTTCTCCCCCAAACTGAAAATATGAAGTATCGTTCTGCGCATGTGCAGTGGATGTAGGTGGTGAAAGAATGAAAGTAATGTTGTACATTCTAACATCTCCTGCTATTCTCCCTTTTTAAAAATATACATTTCCCCTTTTCATTTATTTTCTTTGTTTCTATGGGCATCCTCAGGTTATATATATATATATATAGGAATATCTTGAGTTCAAAGATGTTATTAGTGTTTTGCTTTAATAAATGGGCCTCAGTCAGCAAATATTTTGAGTATGTTTATATCTGCAAATAGCTTTTGAAATACTTTGTACATGTTTTATTAAATATATGTTTTAAAGCTTTAAAAAAAGAATTGCAGGGTTTTAATAAGTTTTCTGTAGTTGATTCAGATTACCTCGTTTGATTCAAGTCTTGTTTTAATGCCAGAAACAAATGAAGGAGAAAAACTGTATGATTCATTAAAAGATTAATCAACTATTGTCTTTATTTTAGTTAGAATATAGCTTAAAAACCTCAAGTTTAAAGAAAATTATGGTTAAGATAAGTGTTTTACATCCAGTCGCCGCACGAACCGATTAGTCGACTAATCGAAAAAAATAGTCGGAGATTAGTCGACTATTGAAATAATCGTTTGTGGCAGCCCTAATGAAAACAAAACAGAAGCCCTAGTGTTTTGTTTTTAAGTCTTTACACGGTCTTTTCCCGCTCTACCTCTCTGAGCTGCTTTCTCCTTATTCGCTGGCCTTGTGCCTCAGATCAGCTGATCATCTCCTTCTGGAGACACCAAGAGGCGTAAGCTCAGAAGGGACAGGGTCTTTGCTGATGCTGGCCCCAGGTTGTGGAATTCTTTGCCATTGTTTATCAGAGAAGCACTGTCTCTGCTCATTTTTGAAACCCGTCTGAAGACTAATTTTTATGCCCTGGCTTTTAACGCAACATGAGACTTCTACTACTGTTTGTACTGTTATTTTACTGCTTTTAGTGTTGTATTTATTATCTCATCTTCTTTTTTTTTCTTGTCTTATTGTTGTTGTCTTTATGTTTTTGGTGTTCAGCACTTTGTTTTAGCTGCCTGCTTTGTGAAAGTGCTATATAAATAAAGCTGAGTAGAGTTGAGTTGAGATGTGAGAGTGCATGCCACAATAGGAGATGGTATGAGTGACTTTCACTAGACGTGTAGACATGGATGGGTCGGTAGGTGCGAGTTTGTATCACCAGACCCTTCACCTTTTTGACAGGGTAGGTGTTAGGCTGCTCTGCACATTTTTCAATCTGTGTTAAGTCCAAGGCTGTGTAATTTGTCCTAGGATCAGTACAATCATATCCAATCAGTGGTGGACTTGATGTGACGGAACGAGCCACGCCAGCAATAAGCAGAAATCGGACTAAGTCCAACATAGTGAAGAATTTAGAGAATTAATTCTCTCCCTCAAATGTTTTTTTTTCATCTTCTCCTGATTCACAATGATTGGAATAAAGAAATGCAGTAGAAATCTTATGTTTTTCTATATATGTCCTTCATTATCAGAAAAATGCTGCAAGATCATGTTAAAAACGCAATTTTCACTAAAGTCTACGAACACAAATTCTTGTGGTCAGGGTTGTTGTCCAGTCACTTATTTGTTCGGAAAAAGACTAAAATATGATATCATGTTTAATATGGTCACATAAAGCTTTCTGACAGCCTGTTAGCAGTTAATTAGGTATAGGTGGCATTTTTACACTGCTAAAATCTGAGATCCTGTCATTACAACTGTCAGAAAACATCAGATCTCAAGCATCTTGTTATTCAAGAGTACGTTCTAAAGCTCAAATTCAAAACCTCTTTTTATATAGTCTGTGTGATGGTCCAATGAGATCTTTGCTGTACTTTAACAAAGGCTGGTCATCAGATAACATGGAGGATTCATAGGTGTTAACCTCTTACAGAGCATATGAGGAAAACTGTCAAATATTAAAAAGAGAAAGTTCAGAACCATTTTCTGGATGGATTAGATTGATGGTGTTAGATCTTTGTTTGGTTGCAGCCACTCAGACGCAGCTGCTGCAGGTGGATCTGCTGGAAAGACACACAAACCAGAGAGCCTTTGAGCTGAGAGCCTTTCTGCTGAAGCTGAAAACATGACGCTGTGTTTTCAGGCTGGCGGCCATCTCGGCAGTCATGTGATCTCTTTGAGTGTGTGAGTGTGTTATTTATGACCTATGGGGGTTGAATTTTCTCAGAGTCATCGTCCATCCGGGCTTTTATGGTGAATGTTGATGTTTCCTCCTCTCCTCTCTTCTCTTTTGCTGCCTGTTTTCACTCAATGCATTTTCTCGTTAACATTAAACTGACTTGTTTACAAATGAGTCACTAGATCTAAATGTCATCATTTTTTTTTCAAAGGAAATTTTATGTATTGATGCTACGAAAAATAGTCAATTTCCTCCTCATTAAAGCAATATTGTGCTTTATCCAAACTACACTATACTTATAATGATTAAGGGATATTGTGAAAAACTCTGAATTTTTCATTTGGCTTCACTTATTTTTCGAATAGGGAGGCAGTTGTATTGAAGTGATAGACACAAGGGCTGGGTTGGATAAATTGGTTAATTGATTTGAATCAATTTAAGCTTAACAGATAAATAATCGATTCCTAAAAATATAGATCGATATAGCACTTAAAGCTAAAATCAGCTAGCTTGATGCTAACATCTAACGGAATTTCGCATAGGATGGCTATGTTACACTTTTTGCAATTAACAATCTCATTGTTTCACAGCATGTGAACTGCATCAGATTAATATAAATATATTCAAAACATATGGTAGATTATTAATGTATTTCTAAACAAATGTCTCTAAATGTGTAGCGTTGGAGAATCACTTTGGCCGAAGCAGCCGGTTCGGTAATAACATCCATTGACGTGATTGCCTGGGTGTACCACCAGCACCCACACTTCTCGTGGCCTCTCATCTGACAGTGGTGGGGCTGGAGTACAACCAGGAGGGGAAGAAGATGCAGAGGGAGATGGTGCCAGTGGTGGCGAGTCTAATGGAGGGACAGAAGGGAGCAGTGCTCTGGACAGATGATGGGCTTGCAGACTCAGAAACTGAGGAGGCCATGTGCGTAGTTTCAGAGATGGAGAGAGATCGAGGTAAGGATGCGTCAGATGCTGAGCAACAGGGAAGTGTGCCGGCTGGCTGCCCACTAGTAATGGTTCCTGGACCAGTTCCCACTATACCTGACCCCCTTAATCCCTTTCCAGCACAAAGACCAATGACCCAAACTTCCCATCGATCTGAACAGGTTCAGCCTGACCCTCCCAGGGAGGCATCTGCACCCGTTCTGCCGCTACCACCCGACAGCTCACTGGCGAGACACCCCACACCGGACTAACCTGTTGATGAGACGACACACCTGTTGCTTTGCGAGAAATACAGGCTGATGAAGGAAGGCTTTTAGTCTTGGAGGCAGTCAGTCTATGAAGTGGTACCATGCAGGACCTCAGTGCTTACCCACCGTCCTTTATCTCCCTGGAGCAAAGGGGATTCTAAGGGCCTTTGCCCAAGACACTGGAGACTCAAACCAGCCTGCCACCCTCAACCAGGACCACTCCAGCTCTCACCCGGCAGTCTGCCAAACAATGAACAGCTCGACTATCGGATAGCCTTCCTTTCTAACACTTCAGTTTAAAGTGAGAAATGCGGACAGAAGGCTTGTAGGAAGAAGAAGAGTACAAACAGTACCTCAGCACAAAGGTACAGCACTCTACCACCTGCTCTCCCCACTGATAAGACCATTGATCAGGCCCCGAAGATCCAGACCCTTCAGTCTGCAGGTCACACTTCACTAGCTCTACAGGGATAGGTGGGAACACACCTCGCTTTCTGGAGCCAGCAGTCCAAGTCAACCCTGTACCAGATAAGAGAGCAGCCGATGTCCAAAAGAAATCGTCCATTGCTGCTGCGGAGTGTCATCCCCCTACCTGCCCCTCCCCTGGACAGAAGAGGTACAAGCCCGGAGCCCGTTTCTAAAACAGATGTGGAGGGGCAGTAGTAACCTTGTGTCGAGTCAGCACTTCCTAGTGTGAGCTGTAACATAGGATGAGGAGCTCAGGTTACAGACACAGCCTGTGCCGAAGTAGGTTTGTTTGGAGATAGGGATGTACTGGCCACTGTTATGTTTCAGAGTCGTGCCTGTTGAGTGTTATATCCAAGGTGTTTGTGTTCCAAAGGCCCGGTCCCCCAGGATTTGACAGGAATATAACTGGTAAAAATTTTTGAAAATCTGCCACACGTACTTAAACAGGCTAACTTTAAGGCCTGGTCCCACAGGATTTGACGGGCGTATAAAGGGTAAAAAAGTTGGAAAATCTATCACACGTGCTTAGACGCACCATCTTCATGCATGCTTTCGGAATTGCAGTGATACAGACACCGGAGTCCATTCCTCTGCCAGTCCTCTGCCAGAGCACTCCCTAATCACGTGTAAGCGTGTCCTCCCTCAATCAGCCAGTAGAC
This sequence comes from Oryzias melastigma, assembly GCF_002922805.2. Lineage (NCBI taxonomy): Eukaryota > Metazoa > Chordata > Actinopteri > Beloniformes > Adrianichthyidae > Oryzias > Oryzias melastigma. The sequence goes on along the minus strand of NC_050525.1, from coordinate 6,312,406 downwards.
AGTCGCTGTAAGCGGCGATACAAGCGCAGACTGGCCGGGGAAACGGCCGTGCTGCATCCATGCACAAGTGTGGAATTTCGGCGTCCAAGCGTGTGTGCCTGCGTCCGCTCCACGGTCCGATCTCGCACTGAAACTCCTGTTGCACCGCCGTTTCACAGCCAATGCACGACGGTACCGCTGTACCACACACAGTCACCCGTGCTCTCAATTTTTGTGTAGTTCAAAAATTATTTCCGTGTGTAACGGCGGTCAAATTTTGTACCGCGTGTATGCGCGTCGATTCCGTGGACGTATATCGCCCGTTGCACTACCAGTCCACTGCTAACAGCGTCTGTACCCCGGGGGTGACATTTTTTTCCGTGCTCCAGCCGTGATATGGTCGTGAAAGATAGTGGGACTGGGCCTTGATAGCAATGGAGAAGAAACAACCCCATCATAGTATTTTTTTTTAAAAAAAGAAAAAAATTATCATTTGAAAAAGAACTGTGTGGGCCTCCAGCTCCCTGCTCTGCCCCATTCTGATGCATCCATGGACAAAAAGATCCATGAACGTCTTTGTTTCCTTGTCTGAGCTGGAATCTGGATCAAAACTGTACGACTGGATAGCTCTGATATTGATCACCATTGTTGTTGCACCACTAATGATATAATGGGGGTGTGAGGGCCTATAAACAAGTGGTGGGGGTTGCTTGATCCCATCTACAACTCACAGAGGAATTTCAAGTAAACCCCTGCTGTTCCGCCCTAGAAAATGACAGTTTTTATTTATTTATGCTTTTGCTTTAAACAGCAAAAACATAACCAATTCCACTGAGAACACTTTTAATATAGATCAAAATATGATCAGTGAGGGACTTTAATAACTAGCATAAACATTAACTCTCCTTTTGAGGATTCTGTGCTTTTCTTTGGTTTTTCAGTTCTCTCTCTCTCTCTCTCTCTCTGGGGTTTAATGGCAGCCGGCATCCAACATTGTTGCATTGCTGCCACCTTCAGGTCTCCAATTAAACTCTTCTAGATAGCCCCGTGTCTTTCAGAAATTTCCATAGTGGCCTTCTGTCATCACCCTTCCTGGATAATATGTCCCTCATATCCTTAATCTGTATCCCCTTCCTCTTGAACTCCTCAACCATAATTTTTCTTTCCCATACATACTTTCTACAGTCCATCAACACATGCTTCACTGATTCCACAGTCTGACAGTCTTCACACTCTCCAGTTTCATGTTTCCCCATTAATTTCATGGTTTTATTTAAATTACTGTGCCCTATCCTCAACCTGGTAAACACCACTTCTTCTCGTCTGTCTTTGCCCCATACTCTGGTTTTTCAGTTGTGTTCTTGGTCATGTTTTGAGCTGTACTCCGATCAGTCACTCCATGTTCATGTTAATCATCCACAGCTGTTTTCATTTCTGTCAATTACTCTCAGTGTATTTAAGCATCTGCTTTTCCAGTTTCTCTTGTCAGATCATTTGCTGTTTTGTCCTCTCTTTGTTGCTCCATGTGTTTTTTTTTTTAGCTTGTTCTGGTTAATTTATTGAATGTTGAAATTTAATTACTAAGCCTGGTCTCCACCAGTTCCTGACACAAGGAGTGGTTACATGTGCAAAATGTCCTTGATCGGAATAGAATAAGACTGTATACATAGGCCCTTTAAAAACTTAATCTGATGGTAACAAGTGTTTACATACTTCACACTTTCTGTCGGAATTGATCATTTTGACATGTGCAGAACTATCTAAAATACTGTAAGCAACTGTAAAAGAAAAAATGGCAAATTCTGTTGTAACAATCAAAGCTCCAACTTTGAGCAAGATGATCTGAGCGTGCTTTTATTAATATTTTTAAGTGTTTTCTAAATCTGTGTGGTTAGTATTTTTTTTCTTGGCCTTGGATGCCCTCAAAATCCATGCATCAATTTGCATCTTGGCTGCACATAAATATGTGGGAATATCAGCCTTTATTTTGAGTGGTTGCACAAATTCATGATTCGTGGACTTTTCGAAGCGTGGAGTGATATTTCCGCTTTCAAAAGCCGTCTTACCGTAACAAAGCACCCTCCCCTGCTTGCAACATACAGCTATAAGTCCGGCTGCAGCCGATCAGTCTGGTTTGTGCTCCGAAGTCTCTTCTGGAGCGCCATGGCGTAAAATCCAGTGCAGTAATGACACACGATTGGAATGAATAGTTTACATGCACCAAAATCTGTACAATCCACCTAATTCGATCGGAAGGATATTTTAATCGGGTCAGAGTATTCTGAATCCCATGTTTACACTTTTATTCTGATCAGGTGTTTATTCTGATTACTTGTGTTCATGTAAGCGCAGCTTCTATTAGACTGAAAGAGATTCTTCCTCTTTCAGATTACAGTGTTGTTCAGTTTTAATAAGAAACTGTTCTTACTTTGATGCTTTGATAATCTGGGTGCTGTAAGGTAGGGGGGGCTTCTCCATCAGGTGCATGCAAACATCACTGAGGTCCAGCTCTGAAGAGCCTGGAGCAGCAGCTGGAAAACGCATCACTTTGAGATGTGACTGAAAACTGGTTCAGAGGCAGAAAGAGCAGCGTGAGCCGCCATCTTGAATGGCCACTGTGCCCTCTGGGTCAATGCACGTCACATGACTGGAAGCTGGTAATAACAAGTCTGTGTGTCAATTGCTTGCTTCAGCAGCACAACACCCCCACCCCCCATCAAATGATTTCCTGCAGTAAAATTGAAGGAGCTTCACATCAGCTGACTGAAGATTTTATTTATGTTTTCCTTTCAAAGGAGCAACTGAAGGAGGACCGAGATTTGACAAGTGGAGGGATTAAGCCTAACTGAACCTGCACCCCCCCTACCCCCCCTACCCCTCGAGCTGCTCCTGCATTATTAAATCTGCAGCTCTATTAGTCGACTCTGTCTGAGCGCAGAGGAAACGCCGGGAAGCAGCACCAGGGAGGAGATGAGGAGGAGCTGAAGCGCAGGTTCATGTAGACTCAAAGAGAAACTCTGATTCAGTCTAAACCAGAAGAAATGGGGAGGGAACAGAAAGGAAACCTGGATTTAGATGTAAAATGATGTTAAACAGGCAGTGAAATAAAGAGAAAACTACAGAATAGAACCCGGAACGAAACAAAACGATCTATGTGAGCATGTTGGAGGAGAGGAGTTGATTGTAGGGAAATAAAGAGACGTGTCAGCCCAGGAAAGGAAAAAGGAGGTCACTTGAGGATACAGTGGAGCGCAGAAGGCGGTGGACAGGCTGGTTGAATGAAGGCTGCCCCCCCAACTTCCTGGTTTCTTTGACATCCAGAAATCAGTGATCCAATCAGGAGTCCAGACAGAACCTCATGAACAGGCCTCCTTCAGCAAAAACTTTGTCATGAAACAAAACTACAGAAAGGATTTTCTACTTAAAGTCCCACCCTGGTTATCTTTTGATCTATTTTTAAATTGTTCCCCGTGGTCTTCGAATTATGATTGTAAATTTTGGACCAAAAATGTGTGTATAAGATAAATAAATAAATAAAAAGTATTGTTTTCTAGGACATAGTTTCTGCAGAACGGCAGGAGTTCATTAGAAATTCACTTCTGAGTTGTGGGCGGGAGTGTTGGTGCAGAGTAAGCCAACCCCTCCTTCCCATCATCCTTCTGTTTACACTCTCTCCCGCTAGCATGATGAAGAGCAACCCCGCCCCCATTTCCTGTCACCAGTTTGTTTTCACCAGGGGTCGGCAACCTATTGTCTATTTTTTTTTTTGATAAAAATAAAAGCAAATTTATAAAGACAACGTAGAATCGCTCAAATGTTTTTTTTTTTTTAAACTTATTTTCAAAATAAAATATATGTGCCACAGAGGACCATGTCAATGCAGCTCGTAACCAATGTTGTGCAGCACAATATTATGTGCTTTTAACTCGTAAAGGATCAAACTTTTTACCAAAGTTTTGCTTTGAATAGAAGATCTGTTAATTCTGGAGGTAGAGTTGAGCAAACGAATGTCAACATGTAAAAACCCACATGTGCACCTCAGCATCAATTTTTGAATTTAAATGCTAATCAAGTAATCCTTACTTTAAAAAAAATGCCATTTTATTTACTTTGTTCTTTTTCTCCTCTTTGTCCTCAGCAGTCTTACACTGCTGGGTTTAGTTATTTTAGTTTGGGGTTGGATCTTGGTAGTCTTAGTTTTCAGGCTTTGTTTATTTGTTTTCTTTAGGTAGTTTTGGTTAGACAGTTATTATCAGGAGCTACTGACTCAGACGGTCAACATGTCTGGATCAGCAGTCTCCATGACTTATTTTATGTTTGACAAAGGAGCCACCATGGAGAGACAAAAGAGACACTTGTGGATCTGGAGCTGCAGGTTGCAGACCCCTGGGTTTATACTCTCTCCTGTTACTTTACAGCCCCTCACATCCCATAACCTAACATTAGCTGTGTAACAAAAAACTAGGGGAGCTATATAGCTCCGATCCAGATCCCGGCGTATTCTCTACATTACAATAAACGCATTTCCGAACTCTACTTTTCTTTGCTCCTGATTTACCACAATTTGGAGTTTGAATCTTAATTTTCAATCAAGTTTCAGTAAATTTAAGTCAAGTTGCTTAACACTCCCTTCCATCTACTGCAGGTTCTTCCCCTTTAGCCTCACATCTCCTCAGAACTGGACTCTTTGTCTCAGTTTCCTCCTCTGTACAAAGAGGAGCTGCACAGGAATTCATCTAAATCCATTTCCTGAGAAAGTTTGGAAGCCAAACTGTAAAAGCAGTTTTGCCTTAAATGCTACATATCAAAAGGACATCTTCTAAAGAACAGAACCATAGTAAACAGGCTAAATGATTTAAAATAAAGTAACAACACAAATTCAGTCCCACAGAGTGGTTTAGCTGGCATGTGGATCATTCAACAAACATCAGGGTGACAAACTATTTGTAGTGAAGAGCATTATTAAAAGTTGGAATGATCATTGAAGTTTCAAAACTTCTAGACACTCCTAATATCAGGAGCCAAGCGGGGTTTGGTCTGGTTAGAGAAGAGCGCTGCTGTGATTTAAAGCAACAACAATTGGGGGTGCAGGTTCCAAGGTAATTGCAGATCTCTGAAGCTACACCATATGTGCAAATTGCATGACTTTCTGATTACTGAAGAGAGGAGCCAAAAAAACAAAAACAAATGAGCTTTACCATTCAAAAGAGCAAACTGGATCCTCATGCTGAACCTTTTCAGACCAGAATGGTTGAAACAGCTGAAAAGGTGAAGGAGTTTAGGGGAGACCGTGTGGAAGAGGTTCTGAACCTCCTAATTTGCCCAGATTGAGTCCTGAAGCTTGTTTTTGGTCAGTTTTCAGATACCGACAACCACAAAATATTTCTTCAATCATTGGTCACTATTTAGAAGGGCGGGGCAAAGCAACAAGAGAGACTAATTGAAGTCCAGCCCCTTCCAATCCTTGTCAAGATGGTTCACTTATTCAAACTTTATATTTTGCTGACCAATTTTGAACATTTGTATCAGCGTCAGGTACCACACACTTTACTGCTGCTTTGGTACAGTGGAGGCATACTGAGGGAAAAACTAAGAAGGTATGCTAATAAGTTCTTATGACATGTAGTTTGTCATGAAAACAGAGTAAGAATCGATGTGTATCACGTTAAAAGTTAATCCAACAACTTTCAATGAGTTGCTGTGTCATCATTACTTCACTACTGTTTAAATCCCATAATGCATGGCTGTTTTGGTCAACTTGTTGTGCTTCGAGCATGGAGTGTATTCGGAGTGAGGAAAAACTATTCAGCTATCAGCACTAGCATCTTCAGCAGTCAAATTCAGCTTACAGCATTCATGCTAACATTATCTCGGGTAATGTTATACATCTACTTCATCATTATGTTAAAAAGTTACAATTTCAAAAATATAGTTTTACAGTGTTTATCCTGTTCGGCCCGCGACCTATGTTGTGTTTTGGATTTTGGCCCCCTGTGCGATTGAGTTTGACGCCCCTGGATCAGGGAGTGGGTCCTGGTTCTTGACCAGGGTTCTCTAGAGTGTATTTAGACTGAAAATTTGTTCTGGATTATCAGAACTCTGGTTCACTTTAAGCAAACCAAATGTGTCCAGTCTGAATACACCCTAAGATTCCAGATAAAGATGATGTTCTGAAGGTAAAGAGATGAAGAACCAGAACCTGCAAAGGAACCGTCTGTGCTCTGGAAAGTTGTTTATTAACTGCAGCAGCTGAACATCGGTGCAAAATCCTGTTAACTCACAAGCTGCTCACCAACCAAAGTGGTCTTCAGAGCAGGACTCTCTGGTTCAGCTTATATTCACCGAGGGGGGGTCTGCAGCTGTGATGTCACTGTGATGTCACTTCAGGTCAGCTCCGGATGGAAATGAGCTCAAAAGTGTGGGGAAGAGACGAGGAGAGGAAACAAATGCACTCACCAGCCGAAGCCCCCGAACGACACGCTCCTCTTCCTCCTCAGCATGCTTTCCTCCTCACGTGCTCCTCTTCTTTGTCTCCTTTTCTTCTTCCTGTGTGGGGGATCCTCCTTCTTTGTACCTCTGCCTCCCTCCCGCTCTTCCTCACAGTCGCTCTACCTCCTCATCCCTCCACCTATAAATACTCTCAGCCCTCCATCTCCTCCCTCCATCTCCTCCGGCGTTAATGTTTCTCCCTTCTCTCCATCTCCCCCTCACTTCACTGCACGCAGGGAGAGAGAGGGCGAGAGACATAGGCGCACAGTGGGTCAGGAGTAAACATCCATAATGAATGGAGATGAATGGAAAGGGAGTTATGCAACAAAAGCCTCGGTCACAGACGCCTGAGTTGTGTTTAACAGATTCGAGAAGCTCCAAACACCAGTCATTTTGATTTTTGAGACACTGTTCTAACATTTGTTTTCAAGCGGTAAAATCACAACCTTTTGGTTTCTTGGATGGAAAAAAAAATTCTTTTTACTTTTCTCTGCTTTGGTTTCCTTTTTTTACCCAATATTCTGAGAAACCAGTAAGGTTTTATAAAGCTAAATAATTGAAAACAGAAGTTCAGGACAGTTCTATCCGCTTTCCATCCTAATATTTTTTTTTTTTTCTGGCAGTTTGGGTTTCAGGTGCTGGTATCCATATTGCCACAACAGTCCCATAAAACCTTTAGATAAATGCCAACATCTTTATCATCCAACATAAAAGAACTTTCTTCATGAGCAAAAGATGTTACGACAAAAACATCTGTGAGAGGAACAGTGTTATGGTTGCCTCAAAGGTGCTGCGATTAATTCACGATGAGATCTGCTTCATCAGGACCCTTGAACATCCATGTTCTTGTACCATGGAGGACATACTTGTGCTGCCACAAACTATTATTTTAATGGTCGACTAATCACTGATTGGTCAACTAATCGGGTCATGCACAAACTGGTTGTAAAGCATACATCTTAACTATCATTAGCTTTAAACTTACTAAAAACTAGATATAACCTATGATAATGCTAGTGGGAATGCTGTGAGCTGAATTCGGCTGCTGAAGACTCTAGTGCTGATGGGTTAAGATGCTGAAATTTAATGCTAAAACTGCTGAAGGCCAGCTAAAATATTAGTTAAATGTCAAATCAGCCTAAAAAGCCTAAATTAGCCAAAACAGCTAGCTTTCAGCTGAAACATTAGCTAAACTTCTAAATATCCTAAAAGAACAAACAAAAAATCCTAAATTAGCCAAAATAGCTAGCATGCACCTGAAATATTAGCTAAGCTCCAAAATGGTCTAAAAAGCTAGTATAATGCCATCATAACCATACACTTTACTACACTCTGACTACATATAAAGTAACAACCATTAGACTATTAAATTAGTTGTCGACTGTTTGTCGTCGAATAGTCAACTAATCATAACAGCCCTAGGACATACACCAACAATAAGCTTAAAATTGTGTTTCTGAGATTTTTTTTGTTAAAATTGTTAATCAGGAGCAGATTAAAAAAATCTGTAACTGTGACATAGAAGCTACAATCAGCAGGCCGCAAGCTTCCTGTTCCGCTCCACTCTGATGCATCCTCTTGCAGACAAATATATCCATGATCGTCTTTGTTTTCCTCGTCTGAGCTGGAATCTGGATAAAACTAAACGGCTTAATAGCTCTGATCTTGATCACCATTTTTGTTGCACCGCTAATGTTAGGTTGGGGTTGTGAGAGGCTGTAAAGCAGCTGTAAAAAACGGATGGGTGACACCATTAGTCCCTCCCAAATTTGGAAACGAGTTTCTAATGAGCTTCTGCTTTGCAGAAACTGTCTTTGTTGCAGAAACTCATTATTATCGAAACATTTTTTTTTAATTTTATTTTTTATTTTTTTTTTCTCCTGGCAAAAAAATCATAATTAAAAGACCACTGGGAATGTTTTGAAAACGGATCATAAGATGATTGTAGTGGGACTCTAAACTCTACAACAGGGTGTCCAAAGTCGGTCCTGGTTTTCCAGAAATCCTGCCTTATCTGCTGCTGATTACCTGGATCAGGTGTGTTTGGCCAATAAGGAGCTTCAATGACAGGTATGTTGGAAAACATGTAGGACACCGGCCCTCGAGGACTGACTTTGGACACCCCTGTTCTACAAGATACTGTTCTTGATTAAGTTTGGACCTTCATGGCTCACTCAGCAGAAAAGGTTCTCTAAAGTAAAAGTGTCTTCCAAAAATAAAGGCTTCCGGTATTGAGTAAATCTTTATAACTCACACAGTTTCTGCTAAAGTATAAGCTGCACCTGAATCCAGCTGAAGGGTCAGTCAGTTGCCAGGTTAATGTGTGACTTCAGATGGAACATTGCTGTTAACGAGACACAACCTGATGTGAAGGATGAGCTCAATCAGATTCAGTGGAAAATGAGAAGTTCACTGAAGCAACACGATTGGAAAGACTGACTGACAGGATTACTGTTTTTGCGAATGCTGGAATGTGAGTTCTCAGATTTGAATCTGTAAGACAGTCCTGCCTGAATACATTTGCATCACATTAGCACAGCCAAGATAAAAGAAACAGGATTTAGCTAAAGCTACCGTTGCTTTAGTACACAGTGAGACCTCCCTCTTGAGTCAGTCTGAACATGCTGATTTAGATCCCGTTGGCGGTCTAAACATAGAGGGTCTGACAGTGAACTTCTACAGGAGGCAATCCATTAGATCAGACTTTGTTTGCTCAAAGGGCCAAAATCTAGATGGGATTCTGGTCCGTGGGCCAAATACAATATTATTTGCATGTCATGAAATTAAAGGAGAAATTAAAGAATATGGTTTAATTTATTAATTTTTGATTCTGTATTTATTAATATACATGCATTAGTAAGAATAAAAAGTAAATGACATTTTCCTTAGAAACCTACAACAGCGAGCCCTCACTGGACTCTCCATCGGCCTGGCTGGGTGGAGTTTTTACATTTTGTGGATCATTTAGCAGTACTCTAGTCCATCTGAGACAAAGATGAACATATTTAAACTATCTTTCTGTCAGAGCAGTGATTGGTTGGTTGAGGCTTACTAAAAGCATCAACTACCTCCCATCCAGGACATCCCCTGGAGTTAAACTGACCCTCCTGAAGTATGGAAAATAGAAATTCAGTCAGAAGAGCCCAATGTATGAGTACAAATAGAGCAACAAGAAAAAAATGTAATCTCCGTGCAGCTAGGCATGTACAATAAAGGTTACAATCTGGTAATACTCGTCTTGCAAGGAAGTAAGTTTTGCAGTTAAATGGTAAATGGCGTATACTTGTATAGCGCTTTCTACCCTCCTTCGAGGGCCCAAAGCGCTTCACAGTCACAGACCCATTCACCCATTCACACACACATTCACACACTGGTGGTTTCTCCGCTGCCGAACACTGGCGCCAACCTCCCACCAGAGGCAATTTGGGGTTCAGTGTCTTGCCCAAGGACACTTCGACACATGGACGGGCAAAGTGGGAGTCGAACCTGCTCACTTCTGTTCAGGAGTCGACCGCCCTACCACTGCACCACGGCAGTTTGGATTACTTTGTAAACAAAAAAGGCATAAAGACTGAAAAAAATGTTTAATGGTGGTAAACACAACCAAACCAATAAAGGGTTATTATCCGGGTACTCTGTATTCTAGAAGGTTTTTCACCACACAACAATGACATTAATTGTGTCTGGATTGTACGTTATGAAATAGTTGTGATTTTTTTAGGAAAGGCTAGGACAGAAAAGCTTAAGCGTCTGCGAGTGGCTTTTAAAAGCGCAAAAGAGTCGGTTACCCAAAAGTGGAAGGGGGGGTAGACTTGATGCATTTCACAAAATACAACATCAGTTTATCGGCCTAATTATTTTGTGAAACAACTTTTGACACTTCACTCACACTTCAAAGTTCACTCCTCAGTACTATTGTGCGTTTTTTTTTTTTTATTTTGTAAACAGAGGCTTTCTGTGGCAACACAAGCAGTTCGGGGTGTATTGGACACACTAAAATTTATAACCGCAGGATCACACAGGGCACGGACACAGTTCTGGGAGTTTTAAAAATATATATACAATTTATTACAATTAAAATATGCTCAACCTCCCTGCCCCTACCAGACCGGGTTAACAGGTGGGGAAGGGTACCCAAAATAACAAAAATCATCCCACACACACATGCACAATTCCACACAAATAGTGAAGGGACGGGGGAATCCAACACAGGGATCACAGCAGACGTGGGCCCCTCCACCACCTGAAACCCAGTTCTTGCAGGGGGCTGGCTCTAAAAAGAGATTTAAAAAAAAGATACAAAATTATAAAAACACAAGTATACAAGACTAAAAGTGGTTAGGAAGGATGTTGTCCCAACAACCCTGGATGGTGGCTGATTGTTCGCCTCAGGAGAAACGTTGAGCCCCACTGCACGCTTCTGGACGTTGCAGTGGCTTGTAGACTGAAGCAGTGCAATGACACTTGCAGCACAACCAGGGTCCAGTGGAAAAAGGGACAACGACTCCCTGGTCCAGCAGTCAGACGCGAAGTAGTCACTCCCCGAGCGTCCTGCCATCCGCGTAGAGGCCACTCAGGAAGGGAGGGGGGTAAAAGGTTTGAGGCTCCAGCGTCCAATTAGTTGCTAGTCAAGACAGCGATCAGGCACCAAACACAACCACATAAAAAAACAAAAGCTATTATAAAATCAGTCGACCAAGAAAATCCGTGCCAAGCAAGGCAGGGTGACACCAAGCAAAGCAAACCAGGCAAAGCAGCAGGGGCTCACGGTCTGACCCGTCTGTCCTGCCCAATCACATGCTCTCAGGGTGCAGTGGAGAGGGGACCCTGGTGCTACAGGTCCATACACCAGGTTTCAGGTGCCCCACTGACTGGGCCTGGAACCTGTAGCAGAGTGCGGCATCCCCTCAGAGGGCTGTGTCAGTCACACAGCAACCCTGCTTTTTATAAGCTCCACCACACCCTTTGGGCAATCAACAGAATGGCCTACACCTGTATAGCAGGTGCACCATTTCATCCTGCTACATTTCCATTCATCCTCAGTTTGTCCAGAGGCTGGACAGTACCAGTTTCCTCTGAATTGTGTATGGCCTGTTTCTTTTTTTTTTGGCTGCACCACACTATTTATATTTGTATTGGTATGAATTTTTAGAGTGGTGCTTTTAGGGGGCTCCCCTCTTGCCTCTCGTTCCTGGTCTTCAGCTACTGCCTTTCTATGCCTCCTGTCACACTGGCGACTCTGAGAAGCTCCTGAAGTTTGAGCGGGTTGAAGGGAGACCAGATTTGTGACGGAAAATGAGCTGGGGACTGCTGAGCTTGGGGCCATCTGCTTTGACCAGGAGGAGCGACGGTGGGACAAGACTGAAAGTGATGGAAAAGCTCTTGGAACTGCTGAGAAGTAAGTTTGCCAGCTGTCTGGGCCAGGGAACGCAAATGTCTGTGGGACATGGAAAGAGCTGGTGCTTGTTGTCCCCGCTGCTGCTGTGTGGCAGATGTCACAGTTTGAGGACACCAACGTCTTCGAATGACAGCTTCTCCTTCACGGTTTGTGGGCTCATTGAACTCCATGATGGAGTGATGATGCTGGACTGGTGCTGATGGGAGAGGTTTCACCTCTGGAAGAACATCACCTGCTACCTGAGAAAGCTGTACTTGCTGAAGCAGTGTGTCCAGTCCGCTCTTTTCTGTCTGTCATGCAGCCTGTTTCAAAACATAATATTTGATAAATATTAGGGCTGGGTTATTAAAATCTATTAGAATCAATTTAAGCATAACACATCAATAATCAATTCATAAAAAGAATTAATGATTTAGCACATCATTTCCCACAGGACGCTAATGCTAAAGCTCTGTCAACTTAAACATGCATTTCTGACTAAATGAACATCTTTATAAACTCACAGACATGAATTTTAAATATCCTTTTAAGGATTTGTACTCAAAATGGAAAAAAACTTAATCAAATTGTTTATGGAAATTATAAATCAATACAAGCACTGCGCTATCCACTCCTGATCAGTTGGCTTAATAACGTTTGTAAACTGCTTAGGAAGGAAGCTCACCCAGTTTACCACAGGACAGGGGCGGAGTGGGACAACTTTTCAGCCCGGGAGTTTACTGGTCAAGCCTGGCCCATTTTTCGCCACATGAAAATTTAGGCAAGCATTTAGAATGTGTTTGTGTGTGTGCGCGCGGGGGTGGTGACATAAATAACAAACAATCATAATAAAAACTTGTTTAACAGAAATGTTTCCCGGTATGAAAATGTGAATGAAAATGAAACTTTTTTTGAACATTTGAAAAAACATCCTCATAATAACTCCAGAATCTACAGCATAAGTCACCACAAAAGAAGTCAACTAGTTTTATATTTTTGTTGACGTGAGCATAAATGCCTCCAAGTGGTCCAGACTGAGCATGCTCCAGCCTGTTTTTAATTGACTTCAGGAGACGGGTTTTTGACATGAAACTTGGGAAAATAAAAGCTAAAAGAGAATTTCTATGTCAGCCCAATATCTGGGTATCCATCTGTGAAAATGTTATATTGGGTCAGTATAGGGCTAGGAATCTCAGAGTCACTCCTGATACAATGCGATTCACAATACCAACAGTATTGGAATATGGTAAACATTGCAATAATCAATGTTACCGTGGTAATTTATGATATAACAATTTTAAATACAAATGTATCTTTTATTTTCTTATAAATCTTTTTTTAGAATAATTTAAAACACAATATGTCAATTTTTCACCCTTTCCAACATTAAAATAACATCAAATACTAGCATGTCTTTACCATAAATACATACATTTTAAGGTAATAAACAAATGAGTTAATAAACAAACCTCTAATTAAGAACCAAAATGAAGAGTAACTCCAATGGTCTCACTTTAAATAGCAATAAATGTGAAAATAAAAAAAAATCATTGTTCAAATTCAAATTTACTTTAATTTTACATTTTATGTCAGACAATTCGTTATTGTTGAGGCAACTTATGAACTTTAAGCCTGTTAATATTATAGGATTATTGTGTTTTAAAGTGTGTCATCCATATTAATTCCTCCTCTTTTTATGAAAATTTTCCGCACTTTTCTTTGATAATCAACACTTAAGTCACGTGCTCCACGTGTGTACAGTGAGCATACACACCTGTTGGATCAATAACGCCGCTAGACGTCTCATTTGGACGGTCAGACGCTGTGCATGACTCCACTAGAATCAGGTGTGTTTATCGCGGTGTTTGGACAGGTTACGGCTGTTACCGCACTCACAATCCATGTTATGTTACATTAAAAACAGATCGCTGTCTGCGTCTACTTTAGAAAAATACAGACACAGCTCGGACCTTTTCGCTCGCGGCCACTCTGCCTCCCGCGTGTTCTCATCTGTGGAGAAGGTGGAGAGTGTGCACGAGGAGCCCCGCCCCTCACCACTACGGAGAAGCAGCTGAGAAAGTGACTGAACTCGCGCCACTATGTTTTTAGGCATTTAGCCGCTCGTACCTCTCGTTCCTATAACTACTATCGCTTCCTAAACATTTTTACTCACTAATCATCCGTCTTTACACCGCGGCCGCTTCTCTGTCCGGCCCATCAGGGGTCTCAAACTCACGGCCCGCGGGCCATCTGCGGCCCGCGGGATGATAACTTGCGGCCCGCGCCTTCATATGAAAGATTGCTGTTAGTGCGGCCCGCAAGGTTGATATAAATGACAGTTGTTGTGTGCAGAGCTGAACAAACCAATCACAGTGAGGTATATGGCTCTGGAGGCGGGACATCGGCGGGCTGTCCAGTACCTCCTCATTCATTCATTCCTCTAATCAGCTGGGCGGAGGAGGAGCCATGAAGCACCAAACGCGATTCTTGTTATAAATTCTCGTGCCCCGCGCGGGGAATTTGCTGCTTGCAGCTCATCAAAAATGTGTTTCTGTCGCCGTGCCGTGTGTAGGAGAAGCTACCAGCTCCGTCTGTGGATGTCTCTCTTAGAATGAATACACATATGATGTCGAGGAATACGTTTTTTGACGTGCTGACTGTTCCTATTAAACCAGAACTCCACGAGCTCTGAGCCTCAAACCTGTAGCCCGCCCTCTTTCACCGCACGGCATCCGCTGCTCCCACCTGTCAAACATGTGATCCTGAGCTTGGCTCGCAGCTGCGCGCGTGTCTATGAATCTTAAGGTTCACACAACGGCTGTGTCAGCGCGCATTCCAGTCCATGTAAACGCGAGTAGAAGTCCAATAATCTGCTACGCGCGTTTGCATAGAATCCCCATGGAAAGCAGCCCCCCCCCCCCCGAATGTGCGCTGATGCAGCCGGCGCGCGCGAGCACCCCACACCTCCAATGAATGGAAGACACATAGATCAGATTTATTTACTGTGAGGAGTTCTAAAATAATCTGCAAAAAATTAAATCCTTCAAAGATTTTCTCGGTACCGGGGATTCTCTCTCTCTGGAGGAGGATCTGTTAATACAGATATTTGAAACTGATTACAGATAATTAGTTTTCTCTAGTCAGTCAGTCAATATGTGGTTTCTTCAGTAATATGTATCTGCTGTATGGTCTTTATTATTATTTTATTTATTTATTACTAATTTATTTGTTTTTTTATTCATCTTTTACAATATTTATTTTATTAGTTAGTCCTTTTTATTTTGAACAACACATACATAGTAGGCTACTTGGTAAAAAAAACAAGAAAACAACAACAGAAAATTCTATATAAATTATAAATAAATACATTACACCTCTATTATGTAGTTTGAAATGGAGTAGGAAGAAGTTTAAAAAACTTTTTTTAATCCTACCCCCTAGCAATACATCTTAAGTTTAATCTTTAATATAAACTATTTCATAAACGGACATGCCCTTTTTTATATATATATATAAATCAACACACACAAAGATCTATACACCACATTCATTATTTATTCATTATTGTGTGTTAAAAATAAAGATATCTGAGAACACTGGAATGTTTTATCAGTGCTTTTCTTGTGAAAATCCTGATGCGGCCCAGCCTCACCTAGACTCTGCCTCCATCAGCCCCCGGCTGAATTGAGTTTGAGACCCCTGGTCTAAATAGAACTTTATTCACGTCAATGGTCCGGCCCAGACATGTTGGTAAAGCGCACTCTGGTGGACTCAACCAACTGTGAGAATTTAAAAGGGGTGTTTATGTTAAATTGTAGCTCCAAAACTGATGGTGCCTTCTCCAAAAAGGACGGACGAACACTGCTACAAAGATTCATTCATTTTCTACCGTGATCATGTTTCCGAATATTTTTTCCATGACGGCGACTGACCGGCCCATGAATGAAGCGGCCCACCAGGAATCCTCCCGATTACCCACTCCACCCTTGCCACAGGATGCTGAAATGTAATTCTGGGCGTTGCCTGTGCCTGGGAAACTGGCGGTAGAGGTGGAGGTGGTGCCCGTTGAGCCTTGGATGCCGGGGGTTGTGGATCCTTGGACACTGTGTTTGTGCAGCTGGACGAGTCAGAACAGATTCAGTGAGATTTTTATCTGGACCTGGCTTCAGGTGTACTTGTGCAGCTTGTTGATTCTCAATGTGTTCCAGCAGTCCCACTGTTCCCCAAACTTTAACCCCACACTGCTCACACTGCTCTTGTGCATGAAAATCTGACAAATGTCGACTGAAATCTGCACACTTGACCTCATTGCTGCACAAAGAGCAAGGGGTGGCTTCTAACTCATCAGTCCCATCCAGATGTGGCGCTCTACGCGGCACAGAACTGAATGAAGGAAGCTTGATCTTTAGCTGGATCTGCTGCTGAAGAGGTCTGAGGAGCAGGTGCTGGATAGACTGCTGCTCTGCTCTGAGAGACTGGTTTAGCAGATCTCTCTGAAGTTCCCATTGTAGCTGTCTCTGGAAACTTGCCTCTGCTGCTGGATTGGCCTGGCTGATTCTCAGACATGACTGCTCAGCTGACTGAGAGGGGAAATAAATACTCTACAATACACTCAAATAACTTTGATTACTTAACTGGTAATCAAATGCTACAACTTAATAAAAAAAATAAATAAACAAAATGTAATAAAACATTGCATTCTGTGCTAAAAAAAAGGGGTTACATAATAAACTCATGATTTATATAGCAAATCATATAGATCAAGTTTTACTCACCTTATGATACCCACATTTGCAGTATTTTTCCCCAAAGATGTCAACTTTACAAACTGACTGATTAAAATGAGGAGTCAAGGGGCAGGCATCGATTCGTTGCATGGCAGCCTTCCATCTCTGGGATCCAGGCTTCTTCCCTGTGGAGAACCTGTACTTCCCCTGGGCGTACTGGTGCATGACATCAGCCCAGTAAGAGGGTGTGTTGTTGGCACAAATGTAGATTTGTTTCTGTGTGAGGGATCCAACAATTCAGAATTTCAACTCTCCAGGGACAGACAGGGATCATGCATATGCTGCAGCATGGATAGTCTCCTTCAATCAAATGGTACTTGCTGTCAAGTCAATTACCCCTCTTACTTTGGTGTATATTCCAGAATGGAGCATTGCACTCTATGCATTTTAAAGGAATAACCCACATTCTCATTGGAGCCCAAAGAAACCTGTCTAAAATAGCTGTGGAGATTGGGCGGTGAGCTAGTGAGTTTATATGGTGGATAAAAACAATTCTTGGAAATATTTTGCATGAGTTTTATGTTGCTGTTATACAAGCACTGCACAATCCACTCCTGATCATGTGGCTGTATAACTTCTGCAAACTGTTTTGGAAAAAAGTTCGCCCAGTTTACTACAAGATGCTATGTAACATGGGATGCTTCCTGTGCCTGAGATCCCAAAGATGGGACTTTGGAAACAGGTGGTAGAGGTGGTGCCTGTTGAACCTTGGATAATATGGGGTTGTTCTTGTGGTTTCCTGGACACTGTTTGTGCAGCTGCACGAGTCAGAACAGAATCAGTTAGATTTAGATCTGCACCTGGCTTCAGGTGTGCTTGAGCAGCATGTTGAGTCTCAATGTGTTCCAGCAGTCATACTGTTGCTCAAACTTTAACCCCATGGTGCTCTTGTACATGGACAAAAATAAATAAATCAGACAAATGTTCAGCGAAATCCACACATGGGCATGGTTTCATCAGTCCCATTTGGAGCTGGCGCTTTATGCGGCACAGAACTGGCGGTGCTTGATCTATCCTCATGATATCCACAAGTACAACCTATCCTTTTCCCAAAGACGTCAAGTGTACAAACAGACTGATTATATGGAGGAATCAAGAACCTGAGGAATTGAGCATGAAGAATTGGAGGGAAACTTTGTGCTAATATCCAATAGTTCCATAATCCACAAGGTTTGCAAACAAAAAAGGCGTAAAGACTGAAATACACTGTCTAATGGTGGTAAGCACAACTAAAGCAATAAAGGGTTATTATGTGTTCGAGTGTATTGTTTGGGTCATTACTGTACTCTAGGAAGTTTTTCGCCATGTAACCATGATTTTTCATGTGTTATGGATTGTTAGGGCCTGGTTATGAAATGGTCATGATTTGTTAGGAGAGGCTAGAACAGATTAAGCATCTTTGCGAAGCTTTTAAAAGCGCTACATAAATAAGATGCATAATTATCATAAGCTGTCCAAACTTGTTAAAGAATAGTTCGCTGCGAGCAGGGTTTGAACCTGCGCGGGGAAACCCCATTGGATTCCAAGTCCAACGCCTTAACCACTTGGCCAAAAGCAGGGCTAAAGGGACTGCTGCGCATGGAGGAAAAGAGGGGGGGAAAAGAAAAAAATTCACAAATTTTGTTAATTTACCTCAAATCAAGGCTAGACTTGGTTTATTACACACACAAAAACATTATCAGTTTACTGACAAATCAAACATTTTTATTGAACATGTCAATAACTTTTTACAACAACTTTTGACACTTCTTTAAAATATCACTGCCCAATAGGATTCTTTTTTTAACAGAAGCTTTCCATTCATCCTGTTTGTCCAGATGCTGGACAGTACCAGTTTCCTTCGATCTGTGTATGGCCTGTTTTATTTTTGGGCTAACCACACTCTTTACACTCATATTGATAAGAGTTTCTAGTGTTGCGCTTTTTTGGGGGTTCCCCTCTTGCCTCTCGTTCTTGGTCTTCAGCTGCTGCTTTTCTGTGTCTCCAGTCATTCTGGTGACTCTGGAAAGCTCCTGAAGTTTCTGCAGGCTTGAATGGAGGCAAAGTTTGTGACCGAACACATGCTTTGACCGGGTGGAGTTGGGGTTTGACTAGCTTGGAAGGGGGGCAAGAAAAATGGCATAGGAGGCATGGGGGCCTGATAGGGTGGATATGATCCCGGCACTGCTGGGGAGTAAGTTAGCCAGCCAGTTGGGCCCGGGAACAAAAATGTCTGTGGAACTTGGAGGTGGGTTGTGCTGCTTCCAGCTGTGTGGCAGAAGTCACAGTCCGAGGACATTGACGTCTTCGGATCACAGCTTCTCCTTCCCGGTCTGGAGGGTCATTGAACTCCATGGTGGCGTGATGATGCTGCACTGGTGCTGATGGGAGGGGTTCACCTCCAGAAGATTATCACTTGCCACCTGTACTTGCTGGGGAAGCTGCACTCCCTGAAGCAGTGTGTCCCGGTCTGCTCTTTTCTGCCGGTTGTGCAGCCTGTTTCAAACCATAAAATTTGATCAATAATTATGAATCAATTCAACAAAGGAACTTAATTTGTTTAGTATGTAAATGATTAAATAAGCAACTCACCAGGAGGAAACTGTAGTGTTGTTAATGGGCACCAGAATCAGGTTTGTCTGATCTGTTACCTCTTTGCAGTCCTCGAGAAGCTGCTTGATGTGGCTGTAAGCCTGAACAATAGACGGAGGAATGCCAAAGGTCTTCCCTTTGACATCTTTAGGTCTGTTCCTGGCCTCTTTGAATTCTTTAAAAAGCCTCAGTGCCACACACTCCGACAGCCTGTTCGCGTCTGGACGGTGGGCAGCCTGGCCGTGCGTCATGAACAGCCTGGAAGTGATTTTTATAGAAAGTAATTAGAATTAGAATTAATTGATTAATTGCCCAACTCTACTTGAGATATATTAGAAAAAATGCACAAATCAATGTTTTAAGCTTAAGTACCTTTCAGCTGCTTGCTGTCCAGGTGCAGAGCCGCTACGCTTCCTGGAGGCTCTCCGTGGGCCTGGCAGGGTGGACTTCTTTGATTTTTTTGGAGTATTTTGTTGGGCTTTGGTCCATCAAATGTAATGCAGAACTCAGTCGAACGATCTCTATTTCTCTGTTAGACAGAGCGGTGATCGATCGATTGAGACCCACTAAATAAGAAGCCAATGTGTCGACAGCCTCCCATCCAGGATATCCCCTGGAGTCAGACCTACTCTCCTGGATATACAGAAAAAAAAAGCAATTATGTTAGGTTTATTGTCACAGTATGAGCACATTTCAACATTGAACCTCACTGACAAGAAAAAAAAAATAATTCAATCCAAAATCTCAAAAGTTGAACTGCCTTCAATAATATCAGATGCATTTACCTGAATGGATGTGCTCGGCTGATCAATATGGGAGGAAGCTGACTTGCTCAAATTTTCAGCTGAAGAATCCTAAAAGAATGTAGAAAAACTTTAGGTTAC